>NC_068547.1:4545454-4848484 GCF_026212275.2 Microplitis demolitor | reverse complement strand
TCAACTTTTTAAAAATTCAAAAAATTCCCTTTCTCATGTATTCAATGAAAATAAAAAATTAATTAATAATGAAATTAATTGTACAGGTGAAGATTACATTTGGGGTACAGGGAAAGTCGGCGTTAAGTGTAGCGGTGAGTAACACATTATTAAATAAATATATATATTTTATAAAATAATATTAAACAATAACGATTGTGTCGATCCAGCTGTTATTATGATAAATAATCTCAACAAAGTGTACAAAGATAATCACAAGGACACAAGTTCAGTGATCTTTAGTGTGTTGGCTATTGTTTGACAACGATTATTATTAGCATTAAATAATCCACCACATTTATAACATACACAATACACTGCATACAGATAATGTGCATCCTATATTTATAGTATACACCACCCGTATAATAATTATAATATATATATATACCGCGTATAAGTCAGAGGCTTCTGCAATCGGTTGGCCCGATTATTAGGAATAAATTTACTACTGCTGTAGCATTTCTGATAAGTTAAATTTTTTTTTAATATGCAATGTGTTGAGTCTCAGTCCATCAGTTGTGCTAAGAATTTACTACATTTTTCAAGCACGTGTCTTTACATACATGTATTTATGTAACGCAATCACGATTACGTCTTAGCTCAAACAATAATTATAATAATATATCTTGGTAATATATCTCACGTTTTGCGGTAAATTTAAGTGGAATATCTTGATTGTTGATTATTCGGCTCGCTTAGTTGCATCAAATTTTATTAAACAAGTAATTACAGCATCATTTCTACTCAATTCAAAGTCTTGGTACATTCTACCTATACAGATAAACTAGTGTAGTATAGATCTGGGCTTAACTTGTTACTCTATTGCATTCTTACTTTACTTGGCGTCCTTTGTTATATGTGTGTCGACGTGATATTGCTTGAGATACGTCTGAACGTCGTATATCTCGACACGTGTATCTCATTCGTGCCAGATGTCGAGTCATTTCGGTGCTCCCTTATTTTTTTTTTTTTCCTGGTCTTGGGTTCTTATTATTATTATTATTATTATTATATATTTTTTTTTTTTGTTATTTTTATTCGGTCGTTTTTTGCAGAATGGGGAATCGTGAGAGACATTGAACGCGTCATGAAACTTACATTCTTATCACACAATGCGAAAAAGATCACACTCATATCGTTTTTCACTACATCGTATACAACTTTAATAACATGTACTCCATTTTATCCAAGTGCTTGGTAATTTGTTGGATATAAAACTTTTTTTGGTATTAGTTCGGACGTTTTTTTTATTACAAGACGTCGTGTGTGTCTATTTACCCAGCACCCAGCTTATTTTAGATTCCTTATGTCATTCTTCATTTTTATTTATCTTTTTTTATTTTTCATCCTTCTTTATACAACATTTGACGTTTATCACATAAGCCAGTGGTTAGATATATTTTTGGATATCTAAATTGATATACCCAACTCGGTTACTTGTCAGGCTGCCAATTTCGCAGAGGCTTTGCATTCCTCTATTATCCAAACAGAGATTAAATAGTGTTATAAGCGAAAATTAAAAAAAAACATTTAATTTATAAAAATTTCACAAACTATTTCGCTTAGATAATTTTAAAATCCATTATTTTATAATGAATTTTTTTTTTTCATTGTTTACAGTTTAAAATATTTTTACACCCAATAAAAAATCATTTGAGCGTAATGTTTAAGTATGTAATAAAAATACCATTAGTCTAACTAAAAGTATAATAAAACAATTAGTAAATTAATTAACACGTTATTCGCATAATATAATAAGCGTATACATATAGTTTTAAAGATTTTTTAGTGTTAATGCATTTATTATAGTTGTATATAAGAGAATACATCGTGTATAAATATGTATATAAATTAAAAAGAAAAAGGAAAAAAGTTTTCAACTCCTTGATGCGTGGCGCCTTGATACCGATGTATGTGTATGCAACAAACGATGTGATATCAAGTGATGTGTATTCTCTTGTGTTCGTCAGCCAATTCCCGGGTGTGTTTCGCTCGCGAATCGTCGAGGCGGCGACACCGTAGCATAGTAACACGCGTGTACAGGCGTATACTCGTTGGTGCTTCTGCTGTTGCTGTTACTGATGCAGGCGACGAGTTGTGTGTGTGTTCATATAAATGTGCATGTGCATGTACATGCAATAGCACTACTGTGCTTTCCTCTTCATCATCGGCGACCTCACGACTGCTCCTCAAAACTCCTGCATCAATTCACTCATCTAAAAAGCATTCTCAAGAGCTAGACCACCAGTTTCTTCTTTCAACTTGATCCTCTCCTCTTGTACCTCGACTCAGGGCTCTATATACTACACTCTCAACTCTACTCTTTACTTTTGCTCATCGGTAACCTGGTCTCTACGCGTTCTTCCCCGTTTTATTCCTCTCACTCTTTCATCTGCTTCCCTCTTTACGTCTTTATCCCCGCGGCCACTCACTCCTTCGTTCGCTCGGTCGTAGTCGCTGGTTCTCCCCCTCATTCCCCCTTCACCCCTTTGCCCACCTACACACCTTCTACCGCTGCTTGGCCTCATCGTCATCGTACGATCCAGAAACGCCTCGGGTCACCGCAGCGGTCGAATGCAATTTCAAAAAGCCACGTCTCTTAGTCCGGCTGTAAGCCTCTACTTGCTGATTTTTTTTTCCTTTATTTTTATTTTTATTTTCTTACATCAGGATAACTATGAAAATTTTCTCGTTATCTTCTTCATTCTTCCCTCAGGCCTTTTGGGTCATTAGATACGATGAGGGAAAATGTTTTAGAGATAAAGTTGGCTCATCGAATCAATGGTTTTATCGTAAATCGTCTACGCTATTACCTACCCCAAAAATTCTAACAGTTTTTCATGATAGCCTGCACGTGTGTACGATCTACTTTAACTTAACCTTTATATTTTTTTTTTGTACACACACACATAAGTGAAATGTCTATAATATAATATATTACTCATTCTATACGGATATATTATCGACACGATCTTGGCACACTGGCGATCAATAATTGCTTCCTGATTATAATTCGTCACGTATGAATAGGTCACAAGGTGATTCAAGGTCGAATTGAAATGGACTACTTGATTTATATTTATTTTTTTCTTTGTACGCAACACACTCATCAGTATATATTTTAACGCCTACGAATTTAAAACTATGTAATTTTTTTAACCCATGTTTATTTTTTATTTAAATTTTTTAAATTTTTTGGCTCGAGACAACGCATAGGTTTACTTGATTAACGATTATGCACTTTAATATTTATATCTTTTTCTTCTTCTTCTTTTTTCATATATATTTTTTCAAAAAGCTTTTTAAATCAGACGATTATTTGTAAGTGGATCTACGGCCTTAACAACCTAAAGTCTGACAGTAAAAATTGTACATACGTGTAATTTTAGTCTTTTATTTTCACACTTCTTTGTCTACATATTTCGTGTATGTGTATATTTATTAGCGGAATTATAATTCCATGGGTAATTTAATGCCGAAATAACCAATCGCAGCCTCGAAATTACTCGTACATGACAATTTCAATTCTGATTTTATATTTTTTTTATTTTTTACTTGTATTGCCCCTGGTGGTATTGCGAGCATACGAAATTTCGTATACACTTTGTAAAATTATTGCCGTGAGTGAGGCGTCCCGACGCCCATGTCTCGTTAATCTCTTTTCAAAAGGCTTTCAAGGGGAAAATTCTTTGCTCAGCATCGAGCCAACTCATCTTATAAATTTTTTTATTTTATTTTTTCTCATTACTTATTATTATTTTATTTCTTTTTATCATCACGTTTATTTATTTATTTACTTATTTTTATTTTACTTTAAATACTCTCTTAGACTATCTCATTCTCTCATATATTTTATTAATACAACCGCAGTTTAAAGTGACTTGCGATACGTTAAGCTTTGTCGCGATTAAAATTGTTATCAGTAACAGTCTGGCACTTTGGATAAGAGACAAAGTTTGATAGACGTGAGAAAAGTTTATGTGAATAAAATAAATTATTAAAAAAAAAAAAAAAAAAGGTAGACAGTTTCTTTTCACACTTATTATCAGTATAATCAACCGATTGTTATCGGTCTCCAAAAAAAATGAGTCGATATCGGCTTGAATTTTAATAATAAAAAAAAAAACGTTTTGATAAAATTCTGAAATGGAGATAATGATAGACGTGAATGAGTGAAGATGATATAATCTACTAGAATTTTAAGTTTTTTTTTATTATTAAACTTTACGGTTATTATTAAAGAAGGGAATAATATTCGGCGATGAGATAGAGCACGGGATGGTACTAAGAGTGAGTTGTAAGAGTGAAGGGTACTAAGAAACAATCGAATAGGGTCGAAAATCCTCTTGTTGCTACGTGAAATCAAAAGAGCTAACTTGCTGTACTATGAACTCCTCTCTTCTTTCTCTTCATCCCACCTCATCTCACCCCCTTTTATATATATATATATATATATATATATATGTATTCACACTAATCTTGGGTTGCCTCGCTTTCCTAGTCGTATATAACTCCCCTGACTTGTTCTTCTTTCTCCAGGAAATTATACCACTTCCGTTTTTCCAATCTCCGTGTGCCCCGTCGACAAGGATCCATCTCCATCGTCATGTCGTATATCTCACGGCGATCTTGCACGATCTTTCGATTTGCTATTCCATTTCCGTTGACGCGACTTTGCTTGATTCGTTCAAAATTTCTCTCTCATTCTTTCTCATTCTCCTTCGTTCCCTCATTCTTTTCAACCCCCGTCTACTAAATCGATAACCAAATAGCTAGTAAGTTAACTGGATTCAAACTAAATTCTTAAAGTAAATTTTGGGTAAATTTCCCTACACTTACACTCTTCACGTTACTTTACTTCAGACACAGATATATATTTTTTTTTTTTTTATTACAACAATACGTTTCTTTCTTATCAAATAGCAATGCTAACCAAACGTAATAAACTAGATTCGATTTATTTTTATATTGTTTCAATTTCTCTTCATCCGGAATACGTGAATAGTTTCTTCATAAGTGTTTTATTTATAAGAGTTGCTATTTTTATTAACACAGTTCGTATTAAATTTTTATTTATAGTTTAGTAATTGGTATTTTTTTACCCCCTTATATAAACTCGATTAAATTATCAATACACAATTAATTAAATTAATTCCTTAAGCTCGAGCTTCAGGTCGCTCCAGTCTACAACTCTATCAGTAATAGATATTCAAACCTCTGTTATTAGATTACGATAAATAAGTTAATTAAAAATTTTAAAACTTAATCTGCTTTTATTGTTTGTAATTTGTCAATTATGAGCAATACTCAGTTATCTACACAGACAAAAAGGATTTCATGTCACAAAAAATTTTTTCATTATGAATTAAAAAGGAAAATTTTCTATGATAGTAAATGTAACAGACATACGACAATTTTTTTAATTACATATAAAAAAATTAAATAATTAAAATAATAAAATTTCAAAAAAATGCATGTACTTATTTTTGAATTTTCTACACATGCATTTTTTTATTTTTATTTTATAAACATTTAAATTTATTATTTCAAAGTTTTAAAAATTTTCAGATGTCCGTTTACTTTAATGAGTGTGAATGTAGCAGACAGACAAATTTAAAATTATTCATAAATAGAGTAAGTAATTAACAAAATTAAATTTTTAAAAAATGCGCATTTCAAAAATTAAAAAATTAATAAGTGCATTTTTTACAAATATTTTTTTTTTATTTACTTATAATTTTAAATTTGGCCGATGTCTATTACATTCACACTCATTAACTTTACTATCATAAATTTTCTTGGAGCAAAAAAAACTCTTTTACGTCAATAATTTTTTTCTAGTCCTAAAAAAATTTATATTTTCATTCCATAATAAAAAATTTTTCTTCCTCCAAAAAATCCTCTTCTTCTGTGTAAAATATTTTACAATTAAAAGTAAATTAACTATCGATAGATCGAAAAATTCTACATAATCCACTAACTTGAATTTAAAAAAATTTATATTTATATTTTTACTGCAATATAAGCAAACGTTTGTGTGTAAATTCAGTCTTGTAGACTATTTTAATTTATAATTTACAAAAGTATAGCGTTGTCGTAATTTTTTTTTTTTTTTTTTTTACGTGCTTATATTGTAAGAATACAAGTACATATATACTATTCCCAGACAAGTGACACGTGACATTATGTATCGTAAAGAGAGAGAATGACATGTATGACTAGTGTATACGAGTTATGTACAACACAGTGGGTAAGGTAATGTAAGGAGTAGGCAAATTTTGAGACTACACACTACACGATATATTAGTGAGTATAGTCTCTTTATCGTAAAAGGCGTGTATTTTCAGTCTGTCCCTCTTTTCTATACCATTATATATATCCATATTCTTCTTTTCTTATTTTTTTTTTCCTCCTTCTCGCTTCAATATACACTACAGACTACACTACTATTGTCGTGTTGTTCACGGACTTTCGTGTCTACCGCGCTCGTGGCAATTACCATGTCACGATGGCATCATACCTCCTCTCACACCCACCCACCCCCTGGTTGCACCCAAGCTAGTTCTGCACGATGACGGTGTATATACTGCACGCCCGGAATTACATGGTCTAGCAGGTACATAGCATATATGTGCATCAAATAACCAGACCTACACCTCTATATCCCTCTCTCAACAATCCACTCCACTCTATATATACATATATGTATATTATTTCATGTATAATGACGCGTGGGGAAATTTCTTTTTTTTCCCTACTATTTATTTTTTTCGCTATTAATGTTAATGCCGATTGAGATAAAGGGTAAATACGGGTATAAAAAATATTTATTCTATATGAGTGTAAAGTATCTTGAGATTTAGTAGTAATGAGTTTACAGTAATTGCATATGGTGAATTATCGTTAAGTTTCTCTGATGTTTTTTAAAATTTTTATATATTATTTTTTTCCCGTGTGGTATTATTGCATCGTTTGTGCGGACTCTACTCGTATAGTTGGGGTCCTGGGCTCTTGCAATACAACGCGTAATGGCCTGCACGTATTATATATACCAGGTCCGTAGCCTTTGGCCTTAATCGATTGAATTAAATCCATCGACCTCGAGAGTACCTCCCTCGCACTCTTGCGCACATATTTATACGTATCTATATATAAAATGCGTACTTGTAACTATATACTACTTATTGCTAAATGTGTATGTGTGTATACATATATTTAGAAATATACATGCATGTATATATATCTGCATACACACAATGACCAGCTTCATCCACGTCCAACTTTCTCTCTTCATCTGCATCTTCTCCACGTCCTTTTTCATGCCATTTTGATTCTCTTTTCCTTGCTATATCTACTGAGTTGAATGATACTTGCAAGTTTCATACTCATTTATATTTATATATCTATATAATGTACTCAGTTCTTGCTTGCCTTACATACAATATATTTTTAGATTCATTTTTATTGGCCATACGTATGGGTCACTGAGAATTTATATTCAATTTTACTATACTATTATTAAATCTCTTCTTTTTTTTATATATAAAAATATACAGCAATAATAAATTATTAACTTAAAAAAAACTTCAAACAAATATTTATTCTATTTGCAAAAAAAGAATTTAATTGAGCTTAGTACTTATTGAATATTCAAATGCCGAGTTGTAAACATATGTCAATACCTTCGTACACACCACGTACTCATTTTTTAACCGTTGACATAGCTAGCAATTTCAAATTGTCCCTCATAATTTATTACCGTTTTTTCCTTTACGTAAAGACTAATTGTAATGTATAATAATAGTTTGTAACACTTAATAATAATAATAATAATAATAATAATGATAAAAGTTGATAAAAGTTTACAGTTTGCCTTAAATATTTATCGAATTTTATGTCAAGCTTGTGTGGATAATAATATATTTTTTTTTTAAAATAATGAATAAGTTCTTTTTAACGGATATTGAACATTTGTTACTTGATGGAAATTTATTGAGTAAAATATTAAAATGTATAGACACAGTTTTGATTAATCTTACAATTAGTTTAATTAGAGATGTGCAAATAGTTCAGACTTATGAATTATTCGAATCGAATTATTGGTAATTTTTCTAATAATTCTAAAACTCACGAATTATCCGAAAATTTATGATCCTAAAGTTAGTAGACAATCAAAAATTTTTGGATTTTTTTTTTCAACAAACCAATTACAGAAAAAAAAATATGCATATGTAGCAAATTAAAAAAACTATAGGTGCAATTTTTTCAAATATTTGTTTTTTGTTATTTATTATTTTTAAAGAAAGTCACAAAATTATTAGACTTTGGCTATTTACGATTAATTACAAAATTATCTTTTGAACGATTTAAAATTGTAATAAATTTTTGAATAATTCAAATTATTGTCAGAGGTAAATAGAGCTTAGACACAAATATTTTCGGTTACTTTAAAAACTAAGCTTTCAATTAAATAAAAATTGAATATTTGAAAGCTGGCCTAAATTTTCTTAATTCGAATCAGGCAATTTAAAAATTTATAAATAAATGAAAAACTTGAAAAATTTAAAAATTGACGAATAATTTGAAAAGTTACGAATAATCCGGAAATTCGAATTATTCGATTCGAATTCGATTCGCACACCCTAAGTTTAATATTTAAATAAAAAAAAAAATTTATGAAGTTGGTGAGTTAATAAAAACTTTATTTGACACTTGAAATTACAGAGTCTTATTTATTTACAATTAATGACGTAAATTTGAAGTTTAAAAAAACAATTTGATAGCAGTTAAGATTTATCGATTGCCATGAATGAAGTTATCTCTTCTTTTATGGCCGTTAACAAGTTGAAGTTGAAGTTTAAATTAAAGTTGAGGCATAAAAAAAATTAAAAACCAGTTTTTTAACATCAGATAATATCTGAACGTGTTTTTAAGTGGTATTAAATTAACAAGTGTAAAATGATTTTTTTGCGTTTGTTTAAGCTCGAATATCTAAAAACAAATTTTTTTATAACCAGATATTATCTTATGATTTCTTCTCTTCAATAAATATGCCGTGTAATTCTTGACATCATCAATCTATTGAAACTTCAATATTGTACATTTTTTTTTTTTTTTTTTTTTTATTAATATTAAGTATATACATTTTTGATTTTATCATAATTATATTCTTCATGACGTCTGTTTGTTAAAAACTAAAAAATCATTTAAAATTTTTAAAAATAATATTTCAATATAAAAATTTTTTTTCATTTATAAATACAAAAAATTTTTTATTGTTTTCTACATCCGCTATAAAAAATATTTTTATACTTTAAAAAATTTTTTTTACATTCGTTTTAAATTTATAAATTATTACGATCATTTTTTTAAATTTTATTTATACATTATATTGAATCTAAATTATGTATAACTTTTTACGAAGCTTATTATAGTAAAAAGTAGATGCTGACTAGTGTCCTATTCACTAAAAAAGTTTTCTAAGACAAGAGAAAGCTCCTAAACTCGGACTGTACCAAAAGTTGGCCATCTGAGTATTTTCTTATCTTTTAAGTAATACGTAATTTCCAAACTGTATGCGATGGATCATAATAAAAATTACTTCCCTAGAATTATTATACTCCATTTTTGGTTAAAAAACACAGTTAGCCGAAAGTAGGAGTCAAATGGCCGACTTCAGACGGGTTTCTAGATTTTTTTATCACGTAAAAGCTTGAAACACAAAATAAAAAAGTAGAGATTGATGCATTGTACTATAGTCTAGCAATCACAGATTTATTTTTTAAAAAATTGCCATTTGTTCAGGAGAAAAGCGTAGACAATACTCCCATTTATTGCCTAAGTGCAATACAGAAAGTACCGTTCAGCCATTCGAGTGCAAGAGAGCGAACAAACGAACTGTTCTTTTTCATTTTAGATTTTTTACTATAATTTTCTTCAGATAGATATTTTTTGGAACTTGCACTTCTACATAAATTTAACATTTTTTATCGAACTTAGACAGAAAAAAAAATTCCCGACTGAAAGTAAATATATATATGACAATTTATACCCACATATAATCATATATAGTCATATATGGCAATGTATAGAATTACTGGAAAACTATACATGCCCATATGCGGCTATATATGTTTTAGTCACGTCATATATGGCCATATATAATTTCCGTGAGGAAAAAAAGTAAATGGTGTACTCTGATATATATACATAAGCTATATATAAGTATACATGGTCATATATAGCTATATCTAGACATATATGATACATATTTGGTCATACATTACCTACTTATGATTTTTTTTTCCCGGGTATTTTTTTTAAAAAAAATTTTTTTGAAGACGTCTATTTTCTCGGAAAAAATAGAAATCCTCTCTGGCCAAGACAAGTTTTTTTGGCTCAAGAAAATCTTGACTTGGTTCCCGAAGTCGTTTGTCTTAAAAAATATTTTCTTTACTCGAGATAAATTTTTTTTCTGTGTACATAAATAGAAATTTTACAGAAATTTATTCAGAGATAAATTTAAAATTTATTCGATCAATGATAACTTGATACACTGAACTATACATTTTATTTCATGATTCGGGTTTTATTTTAAAACTGACAGTATAATTTTATTAAAATGGCCGACTTTTGGCGCATTCACTCAACACATAAACTTATGACCAATAATCGACATTATCGATAGTATCAAAGTAAATTAAACTTTTCCGTAAATTACTAAGTGAAGAAATTTATTTTAAAATTCATAAATCCTCTTAATTACAATCTTCTTCAATAAGTATATGTTTTACATATTTATTGTATTTTATCTACTGCAACATAAATTCAAAGTATCAATAAAAAAATTAATAACACTCGTGATGTTTCGCGTTCAAGAGATGCATGAAAAAATAAATTTAAAAAAACTAAAATCAGTCGATGGAAAAAAAGTTACGTGTTAAAAAAAAAACTAGCATTTATTTAAAGTTATAGCTTAAAAAAATACAGCAGTAATATATTTATATAATGAAAGTTAAAGTGAGCAGTGGCGCGTATCCAAGGATTGCATCTAAATAAATTAAAAATTTTCCATCAAGTAATAATTGTAAGAAAACTTTTAAATAAATGAATAGATTAACAATAAAATAAATAATTAATAATATTAATAAAAGAAGAGTTCGTTAACATTTATCAAAGGGAAACTATACACACAAGTTTATAACTAAAATATTAAAACTCTTGACGCATATGCACATACGTCCAGCATACCAACTGCCACTGCCAAGTACACGCGCGCGCTGAGTTTACGTTGGGTGAATTTAAAAAGCATTAACGCTCTGTGTATTGTGTATGCACTCGAGATTCATCAGATTCACGTGCATTTGTATATGGCGCAAGCCACCAGCCTCATATGCTGTTACGAATCACCTATACTACCTTGTAAAAAAAATTTATCCGTCGGTTACATCGTTATATACCGTATAACTGTTTAAATAATTAGCATTCATTAAATAATGTAACATTAAATTAAATATTAATGATTTAAATTAATTATTAATCATTTATTTCCATTTCATTTTTTTCGACATAAATACCGTACCCCGTTAAATACATTATTATTTTTTTTTTTTTTTTTTTTCGTACAACTGTAACGATGTCAACTTTATACTCACGCGATCCCGCGGGTAAGATTTATCATGTTGCATCCTTAATCGTCACGCTAGAATTGCTTTTCAAGGTCAAGGTCGGCTGTTTAAATACCTGTATCTTAATTTATATATATGTGTATTTATTTATATATATAGCAGCGCGAATGGGTTATTCATATCAAATGTAACATTTATTATTATTATTGTAATAATAACGAGCAACCTGCAGTCACTACGTGACTGAGAGTATTACTACAAAATTTATAAAAAGTGATTTGAATTTAACTGTTTATTAAAATCTGTACTCTAAATTACTTCTAGAATCTTTTGTTTATTTCTATTATCATTGAAATTTAATGAGACAAATCTCACCATTAACTCGCAAACTTATTGATTACGATGATTGTATAATCATGGGATTCTTGAAAAAAATCTACATGGTCAAAATTTTTTTTGTTAGTCGTCTAATATATTTTTTTTCACTGATACCAAATTAAATCTGGTTAATTTTTATTATCATAGAAGACATGGCATAGACTAAATTTTTCTTATTTTCTCTTAATTATATATATAATAGTTATATATATTCAATGATAATCAGTAACAGAATAATTAAAATATTAATTTATTTAAAGAAAATAAATACGATCGTCTTTTTTCCCGCGTAATTTAAATGTAATTCGAATGATATAAATTTATTTATCTCGAGACTTGGCAATCAAAAAGAGTTCAAACAATGAAAAGACACAAATTCAAATCGAGATCTTTTTAACAATACCAAATTTAACAACATTAACTTATTCTATCATATTAACTGTATTAAAATTCAATTAAATAATTAAAAAAAAATACTTACAGTTGATATCAATTAGGAGTTAAACAAAATTTGTTTAATAAATTTCAGTAAAATCTTCATATCATTTTTAAAATTTGAATTTTCGAATTCTGTAGACTAAAATTTATTTTATAAATTTCGTTTACCTCCCAATTGATATCAACTGTAAGTAATTCTTTTAAAATTCTGTATCTCGGAGAAATTACTTCTACGTTGTCCTTTTTTCAATTAAAGTTTCAATTTTTTTTTTAATTAATTAATCAAATTTTGATACACTTATGATAGTTGAAAGTCATTGAGAATTTTTTAAAAGCAGGGAGGGGGACTGTCTGAAAATGGCCTTAATAATATAGATAATAAATAATTAGAGTAATCTACTAATCGACATATTTATATTTTCACATATCACATCTAAGTGATATTGTAGCTTACAATGCGTATATAAGTAAAATGCATGAACCGAGACGAAAAACGACGCATTGCCGCTGGTATAATTTAGAGAGATCGAAAACTTTTTTTTATTATATATATATATATATATATATATATATATATATATATATATATATATATATATATATATATATATATATATATATATATATATATATATATATATATATATATATATATATATGTATATATATACGTTTTTCGAGGACAATGGTAAATGTATAAGTCAGTGTAGGTGTGAATCTCAACGCATATATTCTTATACATATTTGTGGTATGCCGTACGTTCACGCAACACATCTATATATACTTTAAAATAAGAAGGGATAAAGAACGACAATGATGTGAATTAATTTTCTTTTTACAATGGATAAAAAAAAAATGCTGAGAAAAATTTTAAATAGATGGTATAATTTTTTTTGTGTTTATTAATTTAAAAAAAAAAAAAAAAAATTCTTATTATCATTGTTGTTATTTTAATTTTTTATATTTAATCAATTATTAATTATCAGTTATTAATTTTTAAACTGTGATTATTTACTTAATATTAAATACATTATTCATATTTTTAGTTCTTTATTTTTTAGTAACATTTTATAATGAATAGAAATAATCTGTAACCGATTATTAACATTAATTTATCATTCATGTATATATTAAAACGACAGCAATGAATAATTTTTATTCAAGGATGAACTTGTAATGTACTTCCTACTGATTAACGTATATAAAATTGTCTTTATAAGATCGATTGGATATTTTTTTATGTTTTTTTTTTTATCAAGCCAACAAAAAAATTTATCTTTACTTTTTTTATTCCTTTTATTGAATAAGATATTAACGTATAAAAGATTTTATTCTCTACTTCTCTTTTTCATATTTATCGGCAAACAATAAAAATAGTCATTGTAATTTGATCTCGATCGGTGATTTTTTTTACGCGGTTCGGTTTTTTAAAAATAAAAATTAATTATTATCGATTACATTAAGTCGTGATAATAAAAATTAACGAGTTCAAGAAAATATTAAGTAATGGAATGTTATATAACTATTCAGCATAATACTGTTAGCAAACGCTATTAATATCTATGACATTTTCTTATAATAAACATTATGTTTTAAATGATAAAATATAATTAATTTTAATCAAGCATACAAGACTAAGTCTTAAGCTAAATATATATCCGATTATCTAATTATATTTATAAAAATATACAACTACTCATGTGTAACAAATTAGTACAGTAGTAAACTCGTCCGTCCGATGGCTTATAAATCGCTTATCAGATTATACAAGTTTATTTAATATTCAAACAATTTAACACTTTCATTATTCAATCACCAATTAAATCATTTTACATGTTCAAAATTTTGAGTAATTATTAAAATATAATAAAATAAAATAATTTAGATAAAGTTGTCATTCTATGAAATTTAGTATCGTGTATTGTCGACATATATTGGAGCGTATATTTGCAACACACTTCGATTGTAAATCATGCATTTTACAAAGTTCATATCTGCGTTGGTGGCGCATGCGTTTTGCGAATTTTAGTAGCCGTTAAACTGTCGTATCCCATCACGTAACGTAAACGCGGTCGATTGTAAATTCTCACTGAACATCTATTCGCATCTATATATACGTACATTTATTTACATGTAAATATAAATTTTTAAAATGTAGAAGCTAAACAATAATTCTTCCTCTCGTACTTTTGTCTCGATCGTGCTTCTGATTATCGCCTATGGCTGTTTGACGGGAATTATACTCGACTGCACTTGGGTATAGTGACCTCTCTTCCTATTTAATAAACCCCATTGTCTTTTTTTCCTGTGTGTACCAAATTAAAAAAAAAAAAATTTCGCATTTTTAAGTAGACAAAAAGTAATAAAAAAAAATTAATGATTATTGTCATGGTGGCCACATTTCTGGGAAATCTGAAAATGTATGAGAATTATGCAGATACTGGAAAAATTAGAGAAAAGTCAGAGAATTTCGTCATAGAGCTGGAAAAATTTTTATTTTCTTTTTTTTTTGACTGAAAAAATAAATTTTTTTTCTGTCAAAACTGTTCAAAAAATGGCGCGGCGCGATGCGATTGTAATACCGTTTTGAAAAAAAAAATTAGTAGAAATTGATTCCAATAGCGAAAAAATGAAGCAGTTAGATTTTAAAAGGCTGTTAGAACAAAAAAGTCTTAGTCGAAACTAATTGTCGGGATCTTCAAGCTATTAACATCTATATTGACAAGTTAAAAGCCAAAAACATTAAAAGTATACCCACGTATTGAACTAATAAGTTTCACTACATTTATTATTCGCGTACTTGATTAATATTTTATTAATATTCTATAAAACGTTCTTGTGTATGAAATTTATTCCAGTGAAAATGAAAAATTTTTTTACATTTTATTATAGAGTAAGTTATATAAAAACATAGATCTAAAATAAAAAATAAAAAATTATTCATTTAATAATTAAAAAAACGTATGAACATTGACAAATAATAAAATAAAGTTTCATTTAACGACAACGATTGATTATTCATTGAACTGACTTTTAGCATTTTATTTTGAATTAAATAAATATTTCCAATGACTTAATATTACTACATATGGTCAGGGAATTTTTTAATTATTTGACTGAAATATCTGGAAAAGTCAGGGAATTTCAGTTTCAAAAATCTGTGGCCATCGTGAATTGTTTATAGCTGAATGGTACTTGCGATTACATAAGTCCCCATATCCATATCGTAGTGGACAGGGTATTGTTGTCAGATGGTCGCGAATCGAATTTAAAAGTTTAAACTTAACTGAACGAAACGATACGAGAGTTTTAGTGTACAATTGTGCATTGTTGTGTGTAGGTATGTTTGCATGAATATATATGTATGTACATATGTGTAAATGTATATAAATATATATATATATATATATATATATATATATATATATATATATGTATATATATATGTTAAATGTAATGTAACGATAGGACGAGCTGAGTGACTGTACAAACGGTACGATCGACGGATCGAAATCGTTTTCAGTGGATAGAGGAGGTAAAGGAGGAGCAGGGGGTGGCGGTGGGTGTGGAGGAGAATGCACACGAGTGAGTTGAGCCACGGAGACTCACGTTCTTCTCTCGTCCAAGTAAAGTATCGATCGAGCGGCGAACGAGAGCGCGGAAGGCGAGAAACTGTGAGAGTGAGTGAGCGAATGAACGAATGAGCAAGTGAACAAGCGAGAGAATAAGAGAGTGAGAGAAAGGGGAGAATGAGAAAAGATCGAGTGAGTGAGTGAGTGAATAAGGGAGATGTTGTAAAGTTGGAGTGAGAGGAAGACCAGTTTCATTCTGATGTCTCGCCGGGCTCGTCTCCATAGAAATTAGCCCCGGGTGCGTTTCCGCGAACTCACCTCACCTATTCCCGGGGATATGCACGCCGTACACATGAACGGCCAAAAGAGAGAGGATATATTTATTTCATCCAATAAAATATATGTATAATTCCCGAGATGTCGGTACATATGTAACCAGAGGTCATACAAGTAAATGGTGTAAATCTTCCTCTCTTTCTTTCACTACGACCGCGGAACGTTGATATATTTTCGGGGTAAATTTCACTCATCAAAATGCTGCTCCATATATACGCGATATGCTCCTGTGAATTTCTACTCACGGTAAATAGCCAACCGGTAGCTAGTAGAGAATTGCTGTTACGTACTGGAGCTGTTACTACTAGAGTGTAGTACCGTGGACTCATCAGCGCAGCACACGGTGCGTAGAAATTTATAATTTACGGTCGTGCTGACAAAGACCCGCGGTTCGATATAGTAAATTGTCGCGATTAACGGAAGATGTTTAGACTCGTCTGCCAACTAAAGCGAGAAAAAGATAACTCGTCTCTTGTTTTATCATTTTTTATTTTTACCACAAATGTTAATTCCCCCCTTTCTCTCTTAGACCATTATTTTCGTTATTCCTACATCCGCATACATATACATATATCATCGAGTCATTAATCATAGCCATTTTTCCTCGATATTTAAACCCATTTATAAATTTTGCAATATCCCAATTCTATTTCAGCTATACGAGTTTGAATTTTTACAATAGCTCTGTGTGTCAGTTTTAGTGATATTTCATGCCAAAAATGTCTTTTCCTTTTTTTTTTAATAACTCATACATAACGTTCGGTCAGGGTTCGATCTCCATCCATAACAGATCCCCGGCACATTTATGTATATGTATATATAATATATAGTGAAGCCTTCCAAATTCTCTCGTTTTATTATTATTATTATTTTTTTGTATTATTCGTATTCTTCAAACTCTCTTTTATTTTGCACGTGAGTGCGTACAGACTTGATGAGACTCGACATTCGTGCAGATCGACCGAGTGGCGACCGGGTCGGCAATCGAGCGAAAAACCACCAGCAGCGGGTCGTGTCTCTCCTCATGCTGGTGATGTCGCACATGCGCGAATCCCCTTAGTTTCATCAGGCAACACACACACACTCATGTACACACACGCACACATGCATATATACATATATACACACAGATGGATAGGTATATCCATATCTATAGATATCTACAATATAAAGGTATACATACATGGTACTCGTTGTACTTCGGGTATGTTCGGCTAGTAATCGTGAACACTCGGTTTTTAAGGAAGGAGGTCGAGTATATGGCCGGAAACGTCCGAGCCCTGTTCGACCGAACCAGGTCCGTAACTACTTAACTACCAGGGGTAGCTTAGCTGTTTGTAGCTCCAAAAAAATATGCTTAAATCGATTCAATTCTCAATTCCCCTGTGTTACTGAGTGTCACACTATACTTTCATATAATATATATCCATAACAGACTAAAAATTTTTAATTCCTTCGTCTAATTGATGATTCATTTCATCCGCAGCACTTAAATAAAATCTATTATTGTCTATTGTCTTATTATTTAACGTCTACATCTGATTTATTAATTTATCGAGATTTACATCGATCAATAGATCGTTTCTTCAATTTTTATTATTAATATTATTATTATTATTATTGTTACTGTTATTTTTAGATCCAATTATACTGTACTATTCTTTATCAGAGATCTGCAAAGTAATGAGTCTTTATCTGACATTAATATAACCTTGGCTTAATAATTTTTTATGTTGGGATGCACGTGTTGGTTTTTTTTATTTAGGCATATTTTATTATATTATTTTATATTGCGCTGCATTACATTACAAATAGCTCGTTTGGTAATCGTGAAATCGGCTCCTGTTTCACATCTTCAACCATGACCCTCCAGAAAGTTGCTTTTCACTTTCATACTCTCGTATCAGCCTGTTTCTATTATATTCTTTTCAGTGTTACATACTTATGTATACATTTTTATATGTGTGTGAATTTTTATATACACGTACAAGTAAATCGCCACATATTGCTTGAGAGAACAATATGTGTGTGATATAGTATACACAGGGTATGCTCATGTGTGTGTTCATAGTCGTAATGTGAGGTTTGGCATTTATAATCGGAGCGGAAACGAGATGATGATAATGCCTATGTAACATAGATTATTTGAGTGACAGATTTATTGTCAAATGCACTTTAATGATTTCAGTTTTTCGATTTTATTAATATAATAATCGTAATTATTAATTATTACAATAATAAATATACAAATGAAAAGATAAATTTAAAATTATAAATAAATAGAGTAAATACTTAAAAAAACAATATTTATAAAAAATGCACTTATTAATTTTGAAATTTTTTAAATGCCCATTTTTTTAAAATTTCATTTTATTAATTATTTACTCGATTTATTTAAAATTAAAAATTAGTCTGATGTCTGCTACATTAACACTCATAAATAAAATAAATTTTTTTTCGATTTATCGATGAGACTGAGACTTAATAAATAAATAAATAAAACTAAAAAAAAGTAAAATTTATCATTTGTCAGGATGCTCAGAAGTTTGTACAAATCGTTATTCCGACTCGCTATTTGACTTCCCGTTCAACAATGACATCCTCTCTTTTTTATATATATATTTTTATTTTATTTTTCTCTATACCATTTCCTCAATGAAACTACTGTACCGCGTCTATAGAAAATTAAGGGCCGAAAAAATAAGAAAAGTAGTACTGCAAAAAAAAAAAAAGTAAATCCCGTATGAGTACAAGCTGAGAATAAACTAGGGGATGGAAATTTCCTAAAAGTAATAAAAATTTTTTCTCTCAGTATTACAACTGGTGCTGGCGAAATGAGAACAGGGTTCCGAGAATTTAATCGCACAGCGCTGTCTGACAAAAGGCCACGAGTTTAACCGAACACTCGCGAAATCAATCGACATGTGTGTGCATGTGTATTTTGTATGTATGGATGTATACTTTCATGAGTGTGTTAGTGTGTAACTTGGGTAGAAACGCTCGCGGTTTTAGGGAGAGAAGTTACAGCACAAACTATGGCTATTAACTGAACACCGTGGACCGGCCGGTCAGCTGTAAGCCGACTCATTTGACTGTTATACAATCGCACAGTAGCACACGAACCCTTTCTGTTTGAAAAACTACATGTTAAAAGTAATTAAAAAAAAACTAATTAAATATTGTCATTACATATTATTGAGAAAAGTGGATTCGAGTGTACAGCTAAAGCAAGGGCGATTGAGAGACTGGTTACGGAGATTATCAGACAGAGAGAGATTATCATTAAAGAATAAAAACCAACAGAGACACATGTTGAAAAGAGACAGAGACCAAAAGACAGAGAAAAAATGATCCAAAGTACCGTGGATCGGAGTGAGATAGCGAAATTAAACTGAACCAACCATCCAAGCCGGCTACACTAGGTAGTTTAGTGTGTGAGTGAGAGTGAGCTGAAATTCAGTGGGGAAAGACGGGAGTAAGAGCAAGAGAAGGGAATGTAGCGGTCGCACATTGAGAAGCGGGGCCAGGGAAATCCGGCGCAGCGAGGGCGACTCGTACGAAGGAACAACCAACCAAGAGAACCGAAGACGACGGCAGTGGGAACCAGCAGCATTTGTGAGACAGGAGACAGCCAGTCCTCGTCGGTCGACATCACGACACGGATCGCCGTCACCGTGCTCGCAACAAACGATATTCGACGACGGGTACAACGGGTTTTAAGACAAGAGTTTGCCGGATTATACATACATATATATATGTGCATAAGTATATGTATATTTTATTGTTAAGTCGATGCTCTCGGATTTCGGAGACACGTATGTATAGACATTTTGTCTCGATCGGGTTATTAGATAAAATAATCTATTAATTTTTTATAAAAACTACTAGTTTAATTATTATTGCGATATTTAAAGTTTAAAGTTACTGGTTGGCTTTGATCCACTGATTATTATATTTTATCATATGAAATAACGACAATGATAATAATTAAAAAGGGAAAGAGATAACACAGGATAAAGGACAAGAGACCGGCAGGCTGATCTCAGAATTAAACGGCTACGAGTAAAGGCATCAACTCACATACTATTGTGACGAGTTGCTTACTAATTAGAGAAGACAAGATTAACATTTAGTAAAAAACTAAAATACACGGTTGACAGTCAGTGTAAGCGTTTAAATATTATTTTTTTTATTTTTACACATATATTTATATTAAAATATGTATGCATGCATACATATATACTTATGGATGTATGTATGTATGTATGTACAAAGTATATTGAGTTAAGAACCGGCAAGAGCGGCTGTGAATGAGAGGAAAAGTGTTGGAGACAAACGTGCTTCAGGTTCGTGTGTTCACGGATGTCAGGTGCATTAAATGACTAAAGTGCAGTTACTTTTTTTTTTAAATTATATTCATAAATTTCACGGTTACTTTTTTTGCTTACATATTTTTTGGCCGGGTTTTTAAAAAAGTGCGCCAGTGATAAAGAAGAAGGTGTGATATACTAGTATTTTAACTTTCATTTCTTTAGTATACGTAAATATATATGTATATATATATGTATGTCTGATGGAAAATTTTAAAAACAATTTTATTCGCTGGATTAAGTGCAACTGCCGATTTAAAACTCGGTACTGACTGGTTAATTTTGTTGTTTAATTATATATATGAATATATGAATTTATGTGTATATATTTAAATATGTACATGTTTTAAATAGATGATAATATTGATGAAACATAGAGACAATGTGTGGCTGACTTTATGAATAAAGTAGTAAATAAAAGTAGTCAGTGTCTAGTGAAGTAGAAACAGGCGACGTATGTCAGTGCTAGTAGATACGGCCGGGTCTGCTCGTGTATTATAATGTGTACAGTTGCATGTGTGAGTTAATATGTCGGTATTGCATTGGTGTATAATATATACATATATATTTACTGTATTACAGTGAATTTTCGCAGTGTTCTGGCCCTGGGTGTCTGACTCGTACTGTCCGTATCTACTGTCTTACCGACCGGTTGTATGTTGAGTGATATCACGATCGGCTGATAACTCACGGGATCTTTCCACTAGTTTGCTCCACTTGGGGTGCCAACCAAAAAACACTTCATAATTTATTTCTACAATAAACTTTTGTATGGTAATATTTTATTATTAATTTTATTTATTGACGACCGATGGCTGACAAGTAATTGATTAAAAAATTAAATTGATTAATGATGTATTGATCAATTCGAGTGAAAAATTCCTATGAACAAAGTCCACGTTTAAATAAATTTTTTAAATTTAAATCTTGACTAAGTGATGCATTGTGTCGAGTAGAATCTTTTCAAGTCCAGTTGCAATCTGATGGAAAAAAAAAATATTTAAAAATAAGTAAGAGAAGAGTGAAAAAGAAAAAAAAAATAAACGTACTCTCAATCGTCTTAACGATCACCGGCCAGTGCTTGAGAGTCGAGTTGGCGAACTTATAGCAGTTGTATTTTTTATTTTATTTTTTAAAAACTCTTTCACACTAGCTATCTTTGTCTAGTGAGTTGTGTTGGACGAGACTTTTTCGCCGGGAGCTGTTGCGACATAAAGGCTCGCCTGTGAATTGTAGTTGGTGGATAAAAAAAAATAAAGACAGCGAATAGCTAACGGTGAGGAGGGAAAAAAATAATAGAAATAAATAAAAATATAAAAACATTATATATGGATGTATATATATTTGGATGTATGGCTGGCTAGTGGTTATATATAAAGAGTTTGGAGTGGGATAAAGGCCAGGCTACAGTGGGCTTACAGCAATGACCTTCGAGACTACGAGGCCGTTAAAATCATTGGGTTTCCGCGTGGAACACAAGATTAGGACGATAGTCAACAGCAAAAGATCCAACGATTCATAGTCGATGTGAGGCCTCGTCTAACAGACGTATCTCCATCGTGGAGATAAATATATTTTAACTGAGAGGTGTCCAAGCTGCTGATTTTGTTTAGTTTTTTTTTTTTTTTTTAATTTTTTTTTCGTTTATTTATTTATTTTTAAAAATTTTTATTTTGGCAAGAAAATTGACGGCTAAGTTGGATGAAGGGAGTGACGGTTGCACCTCTCGAAGGCTGAATATCCTTTGGTACCTCGTGGTATGAGCGGAGAAGAAGAGATTCCTTTGGCATATCATCTTGATCGAGACCGTTCCTCGGCAACCTCTATGGAATACTGCGCCGAAGAATAGCATGTACCCGCCTTTTAAAAACCGGTTTCGTTCAGCTTCGTGAAACTCGCGTTTACATTGGTCGCGTTGTGGGAAGAAGCATGAGTCTGAAAATAATAATAATGATGATGATGATGATGATAAAAAAATAATATTTAAAAAAACTGAATTTACGCAAGGACACACATTCAACAATCTCTCTCGTTAATGTTAATAGCAATCGAGAAGGAAGAATAGCGGACAGAGAAACTCTTTTGCGCCGAATAAAGTCGACACAAGTGATAGTAATAATAATAATAATAATAATAATAATAATAATAACAGTATCATCAATAAAAAGAAAAAAAGGAAATAAAACCGAGAGAGGAGGAACGATTAATTTTTTTTCTCATCATCGAGAAGATTGTAAAAAGTTTGGAATTTTTTAACGTTGAAAGTGATTTGATTGAGTGTCGACGTGTGTCTTGGAGGTTGTCTATTGAGTTGCCTTCTGGTGGATGCCTGTATACGTGATAGAATTCACCGAACGCCAAATAAAAATATATTAGTGATTTATATATATAATAGTGATAACGCAATGACAATGGAGCTAAATTGTTTGAGTGAAGCTCAAGATTTATTTGGAGGTGGCCAACGTAGCGTTGATCGTTGCAAAACTTAATATATATGTATATATAAATGTATGTATATATTATAGTTTTATATAATATCTAATGATCAGTTATATTGTCTTGGTTAGTGATGAAGCAGACGGCGAATTCGCCTACAACTGCCCAAGTGCAGTCATTAGTTTTAATCGGAAGAATACGACAAGATCTTTATCGGCGTTCAGCTGAATCCGATTCAGTTATTGTCGAGGATCACAATTCTTCTTCAAACAGGTCATTAATATCATCATCGGAGATTAAAGACCACCAGCACGGTAATTCACCTAAAAAAGATGAACAGCAGCATCAAAACGATTCAAAAGTTAAAACACCACCGGGAATGTCGAGGATGCTAGAAGTTGATGCAGATAATTATATGCTGCGCAAAGGTTCCTCCTCGTCCAGTGGTACCACCAACAACGGTGTCGTTGTCACCTCAGCAACCACCAGCGGACCGATGTCCTCGGTGGTACCAAATCTCGTGACAACGAGTGCCGCCACGAGCAATAACCCATCCAATAATATAGTGACCGGTGTAGTCATTGGACTCCAGTCCGAGCACAGCCAGTCACGTTTTAGTTTCAATAACTCCAACAATACCACCAATAATCTCAATAACAATAATAATAACAATAATTACAACAATAACTGGCAAACAAGTAGTTCTACCGCTTACTCTACCTCCTTGGATGTAACAGGAACACCGGATTATCATCATTCAATTAAGAATTCAATATCTTCATCAGCGAGCACGTGCGAAAACTCGCCATGCGCCTCGTCACCCGGCAACGAGACCGGCCAATCGTTAACGTCCTTCAATGCGCAACAGCACCCGGACCAGCCGTCACAGCCGCATGGAAACGGTGACTTGGAGCAACGTTCATCGAGGTCGTGGGGCGGCGCCACAGGCGTCCATCGTCGCTCAACGAGTCAAACGCAAATGAGCAACACGACAGCCGGCAGCTGCGACTCTGGTTCTCCCATCTTATCCGCAAACAACACCAACACCACCTTCAATACCGATACCAATTCAAATACCAATATCGTCTCAACTACGAGTACTACTATTACTACTACTGCTACCACCAGCAACAGCACCAGTACCAGTACCACCAGCAGCAATACCATCACCAATTCCTCGTCTCTCCTCCTCACTTCCTCCTCTATCAGCCATCAAAGTAATGGCAAGCCACGTCTTCCGGACAAGCTACTCGATACGGTCTTCTTCAATGCCCTTACAACCCATAATTTATTACAAAACAACAACAATAGCAACAAATCACTGACTGATATCCAATTGATGAAATTTAGTGACGTGAATTCGCGTTCAAATTCATCTGAGTGTTCATCGTCATCGGCAGTTAACTCAGTTGATTACGTCGACGGTGAGGTTAATGTCGAATGTAACGGTAGTAACAGCAACAGTGTCCAGCTTCAGCTACAGCTTAAGCACCAGCATGTATCATGCGCACGACCTCTTTCTTTTCACCGGCACATGTGCTGGTGTAGCGCTGGTAAGACCGCCGCGGTTGTGCTACGCGCAACAAATCCCAACAATGAGCAACAAACTAACGTCGACAAGGTCGACAGGCTCATCGAGGTCCCTGTTGTTGATTCTGGTCAGGTTCTCAAGGTCAAAGATAATTTAAATAATCGTGATGAACAGCAGTTGTTAACCCGGGCCAACAATATTGTTAATTGCAAAAGTATAAACGGTATCACTAGTACAAAAAATAATAATGGGCTTGTTGATAACAAACAAATAAAAATAAATAATACACATCATCGACACAATAATGTTATTGATAATAATAAATTTTCAAGTCTTTGTTGTTGTATGTGTGGATCTATTTGTCCTATAGAGTGTCACGCCTGTTTCCACATTGTCTGCAGGGAGTTCAGCAGTCAGCATTTGTGCCAGTGGATCCCAAAGGGTCATGCATTGCCGGGACAAGTTTACGATAAAGAAAAGGTGAGTTTTTTATTTTATTTCATTTCATTACATATCCTCATGTTTACATTCTATACTTTTACATATATGCTTTAATTGTTATCTTTATTGTCATTACTCTTTAAATAAGATTCGGATTATCTTGTGAAGAACGTAAATATTCTAAGTACTACGTCTTAATTACGTTTACTTTATTTTATTATTTTTCACTCATCAACATTAATCGCAAGGGTTATCCGAAGAGAGGACCTCTTTACACTAGGGTGTGTAATGTGTCGCGAGCATTGAACTGATTTACCAGACCGAGGTCATTCTCTTAAGAACAATATCTTATAATAATAATAATAATAATTATTATTATTATTATTATAATGCGTATACATATATACTCAGCAAACAATGACAATATTTTAAGTATAATCAAACGATGTCATTCACACTGAACTGAAAAATTATAACAGTGTACATTACGCTTTAAAAAACTTTTTAAAATTTAGATACATACTCATTTCCTCAATTTATTTAACGTTTAAATTATTTAAACACTTGAAGTGTACATACATTCTCTTTGCATATGCTTTACACAATCAGACACTCGTGCAGGATATATACATGTATATGTTGTGTGCGTTTGAAAAGACGCATTACGTTACAGTATGATCTGAAATCGTGCGAAAATAGTTCAGTATTATCAAGTGCATCAAAGTGGTTTAGACATTAGTAATAACAGTGCACTATAAAAAGTTGGGAGTAAATTCGGAGTGATTTTTGTATGGTGGCCACATTTTCGGAAAACCTGGAAATGTCAATTTTTTACAGTGTAATAAAAAATTTATTTATAATTCAACAATAAATAGCAGGTATCAGTATATTAAAAACTCTCGAATGAAAATAAAATAGTTATTTGATATTTTTTATACAAAACCATTTGACATTTATACACTTCATGTATTTTTATCGCCGCATAGTCACTGATAGATTTCAGTCTATAGACTTGGGTATTTATTTACTCAGCCTAGGACCACACACACACACATATATAAACATTTACACATGCACATACGTTTTTACAGACTTACAATAACTAAGACTTAACATAACATAAATTGTATATATGTACAATGTAATAATAGATATCAAAGGCAACGAACGTGGACGTGAGCGCAATAGTTTTTTTGATAGAGGGAGTATCTAAAATTTTAGGGTGAAGTGCGCGAACGTTTAGTTTTACGAGTTGGTTCGTTGAACCAGAAAATAGCCAGCAATCGTTATATTACGAAATGAAATTAAGATCGGATACAGCTAGCCAGCATCAACCAAGCAAGGGAAAAAATATAAAAGAACTCAAGCGAAAGGTGCACACTGTATCGAGTTATAGCTCTGCTAGCTTTTTCATTTGCGCTCTCAGTACACGGCGCCATCGTTGTCGTCGTCATCGTTTGAGTTACGTAGATATACAAGTGTTTAAAACTTGATATATATATATATATATATAGTAAATGTGTGCTGTAGCTTGAGAACTTTATGGGCTGCCCTAGAAAGCCGTAAAACTGGTGGCATTCTCGTTAAAGTCGATGATTTAAGTCCAATTGGCATCAGCTTATATGATTTTTGTTAGATATCCTCACTGAGAAACCTCAACTTTGTGGAATATACCCAGAGAAGTAGAGTTTTAAACAGAAAAAATAAAAAAAGTTGAAATAATGATAAAGAATCGGTTGTGCGCACGCGTTTTTACCTTATATATATCACACACTATCGACAATGCGTTATGAATATCGGCAAATGGCTTCTTGTTTACGATATATCGGAAATTATTGCATAGGAAAATATTTAATACTTATGAAATTCAAATGAGCACAAGAGCCAGAACTTAATCATATTTATAAATACATATATATATATATATATATATATATATATATATATATATATATATATATATATAATGTGTGTATTGGCGTTAATAAATTAAACGCCAGTAACTTGTTGGCATTAATTTTTTTCTATATACTGTTTGCCAATTAGCATTTATCGTATTCTAGTGACAGAAATCTATAAATTTAATAGTTAATCTTAATATTTATTGTCTTTAAGATATCAGCCGGACACTTTAAAGTTCACACTATGATTTTTTATTTTAATTAAGCATAAAAATTAATAAACGGTTAATTAATTATTTATAGCAAACATCTGGTTTTAATATTTCGGACTTTTACTGAGCAGATTTTATTTTAAATGGAAAATTACAGCAACAATATCAAAATTTTTGGTTTAAAATCTATAATTTTTTTTTAAGTTAAATAAAAAAAATTAGTATAAAATCATCATTAATTAGAATTTGATATTAATTTCTAATTAGAAACTAAATCAAGTTGATTAAAATTTTTAATTTTAAATATTATTTTTTTCTCAACTTGATAACAATTGATAATCATATTTTATACGTAAAAAAAATGATTATTATTATTTCGTTTGTATTAATGGTACAATTAATATATTAATGATTTTTAAGTATGAAACACAATTAATTTATTTTACTTATTACAAAGAGCTATTAAAAAACCATTACATATTTTTTATCTATGACTCATTTTTACACCAATTATTGATAATAACTTTTTACGAGTGTAAAAATTTTTTTTTATCATTACAAATAATTATTATACTTGAATAATTTGCTCTACTTGCAACTTAAACATTTATTATGAAATTAAGTAAAAATTTTGCATCTTCATAGCAACATTGCTAGTAATTAATAATTATTAACGAACAACTTATAAGATGGTGACCACAGATTTTTGAAACTGAAATTCCCTGACTTTTCCAGATATTTCAGCCAAATAATTAAATAATTTCCTGACCATGTATAGTTATATTAAATCATTGGAAATATTTATTTAATTCAAAATAAAATGCTAAAAAGCTAGTTCAATGAATAATCAATCGTTGTCGTTAAATGAAACTTTATTTCATTATTTGTCAATGTTCATGGTTTTTTTTTTTATTTATTAAATGAATAATTTTTTATTTTTTATTTTAAATCTATTTTTTTATATAACTTACTCTACAATAAAATATAAATAGATTTTTCATTTTCACTGGAATAAATTTCATACACAAGAACGTTTTATAGAATATTAATAAAATATTAATCAAGTACGCGAATAATAAATATTATGAAACTTATTAGTTCAATACGTGGGTATACTTTTAATGTTTTTCGTTTTTTAACTTGTCAGTATGGATGTTAATAGCTTGAAGATCCCGACAATTGGTTTCTACTATGACTTTTTTTTTCTAACAGCCTTTTAAATTCTAACTGCTTCATTTTTTCGCTATTGGAATCAATTTCTACTAATTTTTTTTGAAGATGGTATTACAGTCGCATCGCGCCGCGCCACTTTTTGAACAGTTTTGACAGAAAAAAAAATGTATCGGATTTTTTCAGTCCAAAATAAGAAAGTAAAAATTTTTCCAGATTTGTGACGAAATTCCCTGACTTTTCCCTGATTTTTCCACTATGTTTATAATATCCTGACATTTTCAGGTTTTCCAGAAATGTGGTCACCATATATAATCATCACCAGTAAATTTAATTTCTGTCTACCAAACGTCTCTACAGCTTATCCTTGATTTTTACACTATGTTACTAACAACAAATGTACAAATCGGGAGATAATTTCGATGACTAATAGATAACATTTAAAAATAAAAATATATAAAATAACTGTCCTTAAGATAACTATAATAAGTTTTGAAGAGAAAACGTTTATTTATAAGTGACCTACGGACAAGCATATCTAAATCCACAGATCAATAATTCGTTTAAAATTAATTAATATTCAAATCTTATTAATTATGTACTAAACATAAATCAATAATTTTATCTGTTGTATATATATATATATATATTAAAAAAAAAAATTTACTTTGAGAATGAAAAGTAGGTGGTACCTTTCGTTGAAAAGACACGCCTGCGAACAAGAGCTCATCAATTAATAGCATTGATTCCAATTGAGGCATTCGTTCATTTAATTTAATCTCATCTCGTCTCGTCTTATTTTATTTTCTCTTTTTCATTAACTACCACTGACTCTTATACTGCTTCTGCTTCTGCTTTTGCTTCTGAAGATGACTTATTGAGCTGGATCAGAGCTATATAAAATTGTAACTTCAATTTACGGATATCCAGTGTCTTCTAATCGACTCAATATTTTTTTTATTGAAACTAACAAATTTATTTTTAAAAAATCAACAAAGTTTTAATTTAAAAACCTACACGTTGAAATTATTTTCGTTTCGAATGATGTAGTGTCATAGTAAAACCGGTCCATTTTGGCCACCTGACAGAAATTGAAGTAAATACATACAAAAATTATTATGGCCATAGTAAAATAGACAACGATTTTATCAGAAATTACAGGTGTAAAAAAAATTCAAAAAAAGTTCGACGTATAGAACTTCTTAACTTGAGATAGACTAGAATTTCAAGTGGGACTTTTTTTGAACTTTTGTAACTTTGATAGTAAAAATATAACAGTTTACTTAGTACTTTATATGAGCGAATTTTGAGTAAAAAAAAACGTCTTTATTCCATTTTATCTTCGTTTCGAAAAAGTTCAAAAATTTATAATTTATAACTTTTTATGAACGTTTTTTGATTTTTATGGAGCTATTGGTTTCTAATGGAAACTTGTTCAAATCGAAGGTAAAATGGAATAAAAACGTTATTTTTTTACTCAAAATTTGCTCATATAAAGTACTAGGTAAACTGTTTCATTTTTACTATCAAAGTTACAAAAGTTCCCATCTGTCTCAATTTTAGAAATTCCACATGTCAAACTGTTTTGGAATCTTTTTAGAAGTATTTTTTTACACGGGTACTGTAACCATTGTAAATTTTACTCTGGTCATAGTAATTTTTTGTGTTTATTTGAATTCCCGTCAGGTGGCCAACATGGACGGTCTTGACTATGACACCACAGCATTTTAAACGGTAATAATTTTTCCGTGCAATAATGCTGTAGTAGTTTGGTAGTCTTTAGTGAACCACACATTTACATAAAAGCTGTATTACCAACTGATGTATTCACGGTAGAAAGATTTTCCAATTGTTTTATCATTTAGTTGGGTAGGACGAATGTCGTTACGGTTGTTGCTTTTGAGTTAGTGCCCATCACCACAGACAGCATTAGCAGTAAAAAAATATTACGAAGAAGAAGAAGAAGGAGGAAAAAGAATTGAAGGAGTTTAAGTAGGCGGAGACCAAATTTATGAACTCGATGTTGGGCTACTGATGTTACTTGTCTCTATATTTTTATGAATCTTTCTCTTCTGTATCCGACATTCATCAATGTATATATAAAGTTAGATTCAGAATAAACTAGAGTTTAACCAGCCGGCTGATTACTTATTAGTTAGCGGACTGATAGAAAAAAATGAACCAGTAGACTAAAAAATGATTGGGGCCGAGAAAAATACGAACAAGAGGAATCAAATTATGTTGATATGAAGTACACGAGATGATTGCGAAACGGTTATATTAATAACACGCGTAACTGCGTGCAATGTATCGTTTAAAAAACTTTTTTTTTCCTCTACATCATGAAGTTGAAGCCCGCGCTCATTAAGTCTTCATCACCGTTGCCAGTTGGCAACATGCTCACAATTCTTTGCTGACCTTAAATTCATCATCCGAGCTTGTCTGGCAATCTACCAAATTAAAATAAGGGTTGAAATTAAGGAGCACCGCTCTTGGTGGTTATCCTTATTGTTATCTCATTACCATTTGTAGTCGCGATATTATTTCAGTATTTAAAATATTTATTACCGCGAATAATTTTTAAATTTACACCAAACTCTTACTTTTAGTAATTTACTTGATAACTATTCTAATTAAAATTATATAATTTATAAGAGATTAATATTTAAAAATAGTAATTTAAGTTTGATTAGTTACCGTCGCTTTTTGTTTCTTAAGTATACACAAGAAGTTGAAAATCACATTTGTTCGCAACGCCCAGTTTGCACCGCAAATGACAGTTTAATGAGTCAAGGTTTCCAAGTTATCGGATAAGCTAATCGATTTTGCTCGGTCTATTAAACTGATTGATCGTACCTGCCTCTATTGCTCACCATAAACCACTTTTTAAATTATTTGTTTCAATGATTTATTTGTGGGTGTGTGAAAGTTTATTGATTAATAATTATAATTAACATAATTATATAAATATACATATATATTTTTCAGCCCGTCAACGAATGGACGTCGCTAAATGTCGTTGAGTGGATGTCGGCCCTAAATCTGTACCGCTATGCAGACGTCTTCAAGTCTAAGGACATCAAAGGCGCCGATCTTATTCATTTGGATCGGGATAAGCTGATGGTAAGCTAAGTAATACTAATAATATATATATATATATATATATATATATATATATATATATATATATATATATTTATTTAAACTCTTATATTTTGTCGTTATTTATTTAAAACTTTTTTTATCCACTTCTGTCTAATCGTTTTGTGTAAAAAATCTACAAGGGTGGCAGTCACCATCGAAGCATGAAACTTGCAAAGCGAAAGGTCGAACGATAAAGACGGCAAGCGGTTTTCTGTGGATCGTTATTAGCTCAGTTTTACGATCACTCGCTCGCTCTCGAGCTGCACCGTTATATTCTATACTATACTACACGAGTAGTACAGACTTAGTCTTCTCTTTTGCTACAGTAGTTTTAAAGATAAAGAAAAAAATAAACAACCCGAGAAAGAACTAACGATTCAGATAGAAGAGAAAATATTATATTGGCTAAACTATTGCCCGGGCGTCTTTATAGATATACAACACTCACGCACACTTACAGCCACTATCTCTTTACTCATCATATAATAATCAGTATACTGATTTTTTAATGCCTCTTGAAGGTTCTCAAGATTACTTTTTAAAATATTATTTAAATTACTTGCTTACACTTAATCAATTGAAGGCCTCATAGGCTATTAAATTCACAACTTTTTATTATTATTATATCAATGGAAAATTTTATTTAATTCTACGTTTTTAAATTTTAAGTGTCAGAACAAAATGACGTTTATGGTCTTCGGTAATTGATAATATTTATAGCGAGAGAGATAATTGCCGTAAAACTTTAAGAAGGATCAATAAAAAAAAGTTGAGAAAAGGGTGACTTTAGGCTCAGAAGTTATCAGAAACTCTAGCTCGAGAAAAGAGAGTGACGGGACAAAAATGCAAGGCGCCACGGTTGTTATTTAAAATTTTTTTCGTCATCACTGTTAATCCGTATTAACATACTAATCGACTCGTAAATTATACTCAACTCGTGTCCTTTCTGTCCGTGAAAACGGGCTCTATCTCTTCTCTTAACTTGTGTAACCCCACGGTGATCTTGTATAAGTAACTTCCACCCGACAACTACTACATAAAGAAAAATAAAAAAGCAGCAAAAAAAAAAAAATAAGTATCTTTCTCTTGTCTGCGTGTATCCGCGTCTTTTCTCATCTCTCCCAAGTCTTTCTCAATATACATTGCACTTATCTTAAACTTCTCCTTCACCATTACCTTTCCCTTCACTTCCTACACTTTCTACACCTCCCTCTCTTTCTCCTCGTCACCAAAGTCTCGACTTTATCTTCTTCACCTCGGGTTTTCTATCACTCCTGTGATTTTATTTTGGCTCACAAGTACGCTTTGAAACAAATGTCACGTTTCGCTGACTGACCACGTACCCAGTGTCATACACCATAAATCTACGGTTTATTAAACTTTAACCATGGATTTTCATATATATATATATATGTATTTTTTTTTTTTATCTCGACTATTACAGAATATGGGAATAAAAGATGAGTTTCATCAAAAAAATATATTGGTGTGCATCGAGGAGTTATGCCGGCCATCTTCATTGCCAGCATTACCAGGATCCTTACCCGACAACAGTACCAACAAATCCCAGTTGACAATCAATAATGATAATACTTGTACGAACAATAGTAATGTTGGTGATCATACGTCACTGTCATCATCCTCATCCTCGTCATCATCAGTTGCCCTTGCAGGAACGACCAACAATCCAGTTAATAATCAGAAGCATAATCTAGTACCACACAGTTTTAGTGTACTAGAGAGATGCGACAAGTGCCACAAATATCTCCGGGGTCTTCTGCATCAAGGATTTCTCTGCCAAGGTATTATTATTAGTATCAATATGTGGAGTACAGGCATACAAAAATATTCTGCCAGGATGTCAAATAATATAACTTTTTTTGGCTATATATATAACATGAGCATCACAGAACTACCTCACTTTATTATTATATTTTTTTTCTTACAGATTGTGGTTTGGTCGCCCACAGAACGTGCTCAGCAACGGGTTTGCCCACGGCTTGCATACCATCTGACCAAGAGAGTCGTGCTAACCGATTGGCTTCAGGTGCGCTAAAATATTTTTTTATTCTTAACTTTATTTTATTTTTACTACTCATTGTTTCTTTATTATTTTATTTTATTTTATTTTATTCAAATTCTCCCACTGCGAGTCACACAACCGAGCTAGATTATTTATATCACTTTGTTCCCTCTTGTACTGACGAGATACTCACCTTGATCTCGTGATACGTTGAGTGACAAGGATTTTTCTACAACGTCCCCCAAATACCATTCAATGGTTATTATGTATTATATTATATCTATATAAATTGATACTCTATTATATTATTATATTTTATTTTAACGCCGTACATATTAGGGTGACCCAAAAAACCGACTTTTTTTTTAATTTCGAGTTTTACATGAAAATTTTTTAAGAACCTTCTCCATAAATCAGTTCGATAAAAAATTTTTGAAGGGCCGCTTCAGAAATTCAAAAAATGATTCAAATTCGGATTTTTTTTTAAATTTTTTCTTGCTGCAGAAATATTTTCTCGGTAAAATCAATACCATGCTGAAACTTTTAGCTCAAAATTTTAATTTTTAAACGTCATTGAATAATTTTGAATATTAACTCATAATAGGAAACATACTTTGAATTAATTTCTTTATAACTCAACTACTATCATTTCACTGAAAATAACTTTTGCATAACCGAAAATATATAGAACAGTCTTAGACAATAAAATGGGTAAAATTTAAATAACCAAAAAAATCTAAGAATTGAATTAAAAAATAAAAAGTATGTAAATAACTCATTTTTTCTATATCTCGGATTATATTTTCATTTATTATGATATAAATTGATGGTTAAAGAATTGAGATGCTTTAATATTAATATTCAAAGGTCGCTCGAAAATGTCCAAAAGACAGCACTCGGAAACATTCAAAATAATAGAGCGACGTTCAATTATTTAAATTTCGGACGGACATTTTCAGCACAGTCATGATTTTACGATCATAAACTATTGCTGCCACGAGAAAGAAAAAAATTTGAATTTCAATCATTTTTGGAATTTTCAAAATTTGTGAGCGATCTCTTAAAAATTTTCTATATAGCTGATTTTTGAAGAAGATTTGAAAATATGTTGAACCAAAAAATTTTCATACGAGACTCAAAAACAAAAAGTCGGGTGTTTTGGGTCACCCCACTACATATATACAGTATAAATTATTATTATTACATTTCTAGTCTCGGGTTGGTTGTTTTCCGGTAAATATTATTTAAACCGACTAGATAATTTACCAAGTATTGTTATAATTATTATTTTCTGGTAAGAAGGCTAACCACGGGCAGATATTAAACGTAATCTTAACTTATTTAACCACCATATAAATTAACACTGATACCAACAAGTTGTAGCTCTCTATAGTCTGTAGTAAACCACAAAACATCAGTGTTTACTGTTTATTATCATCATTATATTATTTATTACCCAAAAATATATGTATACATTTTAACCACATAATTTTCGTGATCGTCTTCACAGATGTTTATATTCGCTACCGGAAGTTTTAACTAAACAGATCATTAGACATTAAATATTTATAAGAAATATAACTTAAATACCGTGTAAAAAAAATATTTAACTATTTTATCATCCGTATTATTTAAATGTTATATTAAATTAACTTTGTCCGGTTCTTATTAAGAACGGTTCCTATTCTCGTCGTGGAAACAGTCGTTAATGTCTCCAGTATTATTGCCGAGTTATAACTTCTTGATTCATAAATGCTGTGGCATAATAAATTTTGTAAAAACATTACACGTGGTGTGTATGACTTCACGAGAAACTGCTATGCGCATTCATGAGCTTCATATTGGTTTACTTCTCGTTGATGTATTATATATATATATATTCATATAAGTGTGGTTGTATGTGTTTAATAATATAATAGTATAGTGTTGTGTGATGGCGCCAGACCAAAGAGACTACGGACCCGTGCCATTACTTTACTCACTTCATCATCACCATTTATCGTCTTCCTTCGTTGTGTCTCTCGTAATTTAATTTACAGACAATTGTCAAGTTGAGACACACCATTTATTCAACTTATCGGTATCTACGGGAGAGTTTTACGTGGGTGATTATTTATATATGTGTTGTGTGTATATGTGTGTGTGTGTGTGTGTGCAGATATATTTATAAATTAATATCGGATATAATAAAAAAACGTTTAAATATAATCATTTATAATTTTATATTATTATAGATAATTGTATCTATTAATAATTTATGTGCTAACAAATGTCAATATCTATAAATAATTTTTATTTCGAAACCGTATAAATATATTTATTAATTTTTAAATTAAAATTATTTATAGAAACTTAAAAATTAGCATTATTTAAATTTTTAAATTTATTAAACTTTACAAATTAATTTTACTTAAAAAATTATTTTAATTCACTTTTATAAATTTTTTACAAGCGGAGTGAAAAATATTTCGCTTGTCAAACTTGTTTCGATTAATAATTTTTTTTTTTTATTTCTGGCATTAAATCATATTTAATTATATAAAAAAAAAAAAAAGTTTATTTCTTAATCTCAACGCGAAATAATATTTCAGATTATTTAAATACTTGGAAATAAAAGTTACATTATTAATAATTTTATTACTTTATATCGGAGTATAAAGTAGGAAAATTATTTACCATTAGTGGATGCTCCTTGTATATTATTAAAGTCTCTGTAATTTAGCATGCGATAAAAAAAAATATTCACATGTATAAAGCCATTAATTATCAAGTTATACTTGCGATAATATAATTTTATGTAAACTACTACTATTATTTTTAATCATCTATACATAATTTCAACATTCAATATTCATTTTTTTTCTTATATATATATATATATATTTAAAAAGTCGACTATTTTTTTTTCTTTTCTTTTTCTCACAGCAATTTTCGATTCCCCTTTAAATAACATGGGAAATTTTTTTTTTAAGTTTGAAATTTTATCACTCATTAGGGAATCAGTATATCGGAAAATTTAACAGACATTTTTGTTGGAAATTGAACGCTGTACAAAAAAGTTCTCTTATCATTTTTCGATAAATTCAATTTTTCAAAAGTTATTCAAGGTCGAAGTTGAATTCATAGTAAATTTTAGTATTATTTTAATTTTCCGGCGAAACTATCAGACTTAGCTTAAAATTTATGGGACATTTTTTGTAGGTCATTTTATTTCCCACAACTTTTCTCTTACCAAGTTTTAAAAATTCCTAAAAGCTCTGTAGTTATTTGTATTCAAATGTTAGTTTGTTACGAGAAATCGTATTCTGGCCAGTTTTAATCGTTTAATTTTAATGGCAAATAACTAAAGAACTTTTGAAAATTTCGGAAACTTGGTTATAGATAATTTGTGGGAAATAAAATGATCTACAAAAATGGTCTTATAAAATTTCAAGATAAGTCTGATAGTTTTGCCAAAAAACTCGAATAATACTAAAATTTACTATGAATTCAACTTTGACCTCGAATAACTTTTTAAAAATTAATTTTATCGAAAAATGATAAGAGAATTTTTTTGTAGAGCGTTCAATTTCCAACAAAAATGTGTATTGATTTCTTTGATACATCGATTCCCTAATGAGTGATAAAATTCCAAACTAAAAAAAAAACAATTTTTCCCTTTTTAATTAAATGGAAAATTTTTGGAAAATAAAATAGTCGATTTTTTTGAATTAATCTAATATATATATATATATATATATATATATATATATATATATATATATATATATATATATATATATATATCTGAACAATTTTATAGATTATAAAAATATCCGTTAGCTCTTGACTTGATACAATAAATCCGACGTTGATAAGCTTTTGAATTAATAAAAAAATAATAATCTATAGAAAGATTTAAAAAAAAAATTAATTTTTATAATATACTGTTAGTATTTAATTATTCTTCGTTGAGTACACTGTCATTGATAAGAAAAAGTGTCAATAAATGTTATTAATATGGCATTTAATTTCATTTATAAAGACTCTCTAATTGAGATAATGAGTCATTAAAAAAAAAAAAAAGAAAAAAAGAGATATGAGGTGTGCTTCTCATTTGTAAGTAAATTTATCGCTGACATCGTTGACGATAGCTACGAACAAAGACAACCGAAAGAAGTTATTCAACAATTACTACTTACACTAATATTAATCAGTACCATCATAAAGTTATTTTAAATCTAAACTCGAATTGCATCGCTCATTTTTATCAATGACCATCGGTATCATTTAATAATTAACTCATTATTATCATTATTAATTAATTATCTGTTATCTGTGAATTTATCATTTACATTAAATTTAATTATTTAAAAAATTAAAAATTATAACCAAGAGCAGACACAATAATCGCTAAAACCGTGGGTGCAGTAGCAGCTGTAGAAATTAAATTTTTATTATTTTTTTTTCCTTCATTCTCCGGTTTATATACTATATATATATACCCATGTGTTGCTTTTATGAGTCGCGTAATTCATGCTTCCAACAATTGAAGTCGTTATATCCCACGCGGCGCCACGGACTGCTTCATATCGTTGTTGAATCCGCACATATATATGTATATATATACATATAAAAGTTCGCTTATAAAACCATATAGAAGCAGCAACTAAACTAAACGTGCTTTATAAAACATCTGCATGGTTATAGTTACGACCACTACGATTATGAAGTTGATGATGATGTGCAGTAAGTCGTAGATCGGGGTCACACGATCATCTGCTGAGTTCGAGTGTCTCAATTTATTTTGACTGACATACTGGCAAAAAATATCAACCGAAAAAGTTTAATATCATTAAGACGTTACTTTCTTTTTTTTTTTATTAAATGTTAATCTGCAAAAAAAAATATAATAATAATAAACGTCTAAACAAGTCTGTACTGCGCAGTCATATTTATATTTTAATCATATATTATTCCAATTATTCCATTACAGTGTAAAAATTAAGTTTTAATCTGTAATTTAATATGATCCTTAAATTGACAGACAATCAAAAATTTCGGATTTTTTTTTTCAAAATGATAAATTATAAAAAAAAAAAAAACTAAAAATATGCACATGTAGAAAATTGAAAAATCTATATGTGCAATTTTTTCAAATATTTTTTTTTTTAAATTGGTTTTTAAAAAAAATCAAAAAATTATTAGACCTCGAATTAAATTTTATCTTTGCTGAGGAATCAACATATAGAATTTTTATAACTTAAATATATATATATATATAGAATATATATTTATAATTTTATACAAAACTTTTCTACTGGGTTTTAAATTTTTAATTAGTATTTTATTACGACACTCGCTGATCTAAACTTCTATTAGTTTAAAAAAACTTTTAACTTTTTTTAGTCTCTCATAAAACTATTTCATAAATTTCATACTCAAACTCATTGATTTAAATAAAACAGGAAAAGTACTCTGAAAAAAGTATTTTATAAAATGAATTTTTATAAAAATCGTTATCTTTACTCAATAACGATCTTGTATTTAGAATTCTATGTATTTTATTGAAACATTAATTCAACAATATTATTTTATCGTCATCTAAAAAAAATTGTAACTTTATCTTTATGACCTATTTTATGGATTTAAACTACAGAAGCTCTTTAATACTTGTAATTTTAAATTAAATTTAATCATTATTTTAATAATAAATTTATTTCTTTAAACACAATGACTGATAAATAAACATAATATTTATGATTAATTATAAAATGATTAATGTATGTTTATTTATTTTTTCAGTTTTTGGCCTTGCATTGTGCTCACAGTTTGATACGACGAAACGAACAGCACCAGTACTCGTTGAAAGATGCACCAGGGTTCTTGAAGAAAGGGCTCTTGGTGATTTATCATTAGATTTATATAAAGTTTATTACAACAGTCCGCCTAATGAACAAACTCTAGAATTACGCCAAAAGCTCAATCAAGGTATGTCAATATTCAAATTTAAATCATTTTAAATTATCAATTTTAAAATTATCAATACTTATCTGTTAGCAATCGTCGATATATATATATATATATATATATATATATATATTAGGGTGATGCAAAAAAAACAACCTATCAAATTTATGGCTTAAGAAGTATTTATATATTGAGAAAAAAATTATCCTGTTGAGAAAAATTTGTAGTTCAATTTTAAAAGATGTTAGACATTTGAAATTTCCCATTTAAATAATACGCAAAAAAAATTTTATTTTTATGAAAAATATTATAACTTTTGAACCGTTTGTGATAAAAGTTTGGCTCTAAAATATTCTTGTAAGACATTCAATTTCCTTAAAAAAAGTCCTTGGAGTCGAATTTCTAAAATTGATATTTCGTATACTTACTTACTTACTTACAGGTCATCAAAGTCTAGAGTAAACGGTTTTTTTTTAAATCCTCTATAGCTGAGGCGCATTTCAAGTTATCAGGTCGCGGTTCGCGGCAGTTTGTTGGTAATTTAATACTCTTCAAAAGTATCCTGAGTAATTTTGATGAAATTCTAATTGTTTTTTCTATATTGGTTCTGAAAATCATTTTTTCAATAATAATTTGGGTTTTTAGTTGATATTGACTAAATAACAAAATTTACAGTAAAAATGCAGGGAACGATTTTTTAGGAAATTTTATTCTCTACAAAAAAGGTCCTCTTAGTTAAGTGGCTCAATTTCTTCGTTCACGTGATTTAGGGATTTTATTAATTTTGTGAATACAATATTTATCAAAAATTTTTCCGAAGCTTATCAAATTTAATCCTCCTTATTTTTATTCATGGGTTAAAATTTATAGAGAAAATTATTTACTGATTCAAAATTAAAATTAAAAGGCATTTAGTCGAATTTTTATTTAAAAATTATTTAATGATTTTTTTGTGTTGTAAAATTAAAAAAAAATGAAATTTAAATTACAATTAAAATTCTATTCAGTTTGAATTTCGAAATACATTAAATTTTATGTGCACAGTTATAATTTTTTAGAAATTTCTGTATTGATTTAAATATAAAATAACATTTAATGCTCTTTACTTTTTCTCATTAAAAGTTACAGTACTTGTATGCTACTATATACTATAAATTAAAGTGCTGTACTATAAAACACTTTTTGTATTCGTTGAGTATTTGAAAGGGAGTAAAACGTTTAGGTGTTTCAAATTAAAATACTTGGATTTAAGTATTGCAATTAGCAGCAACTATATTTTACAGTACTTTTGTTTAATATATGGATATTGCGCACTTTAAGTGCTATAAATTTTATAAGTAAAGAAGTATTTTTAAATTTTTAGTAATCGCTAATTGTACTAAAATTACCAGGCTACTTTATTTTCAATGATTAAATTATTTTCTCATAAATTTCTCACAAAAATACAGGAAATGAATTTTTTAATAATAAATATATTAATAATTAATAATAAATAATTTATTAACATTTAAAATTTATTAAATTTATTACGCAGATTTATTATCAATACAAACTAATATTTATCGTCATAAATATGACGTGTGCTATCTTGTGAGCAGCTTCCTTATGAACTTGCTCTCGAAAAAATAAATCGTATATTTATGTATCACAAAAACGTTTAAAAGTAATTGTATTGATATAAGAGTGATGATAATTTATTTAAATGCTTGTAATTATTGACGAAATAATTTATAAGTCTGGAATTACAACGTCATATTGTTACATATATTAATATTTAACTTGACAAATTTAAAAATAAATATTATTGATTAAAGAATTAATTATATTATTTTAATGTTTTATTAGATGTCTACAATACAGATTTGAATTTATACAGTCTTCAAGGTATTGCTAGTGTGTTGAAAAAATTTTTACGCGAATTACCAGATCCAGTAATACCAGTGCAATGGTACGACAGATTTTTAGAAGCCTCAGGTATGTAAATTTAATAATTTTTAATTATAAAAATACATGTAATAAATAGCCAATGGTTTATAATTAGGACTCCACTTGTTTACATGAAGTAAAAATCGAATAATGTAGGGTCGAAGTACCATTTGTGGCCACTGCTCCATTTTTGGACATTTAATACTTTATTTTAATTTATGAAAATGTAATAAAAAGAATTCCATTGTAATAATATAGTGTGCTAAAAGTATCTTAGAAGACATTTGAAAAATTAAACTTTAAAAAATGTGTGGAGACCTACTTATAGACCTTTACCAATATATATAATAATAAGTAATAATAAATATTTATTGTAATAAGGTATGAGAAATGATGAACAATGTGCAATGAGACTAAATCAATTAGTAAACGAATTACCAGAACACCATAAAAATACATTGTACTATTTAATGGCCCACTTCTGTCGAATTTGTAAATTGCAACATGCCCGAGGATACACGGAACCACCGACAATTCTTGTACAAGTATTGTGTCATATATTCCTCAGGCCTCCTTGGGAACGTATTATGTAAGTATTGTTGTATTTTTAATCGATAATTTAAAAATATTACTTTGATGAGCTCATTATTATTTTTTTTTTAATAATTGTATTAATTAATGTATACAATGTTTACTTTATTAACCAATTGCATTGTTATTATTACTCTACAGACAAGTAGTACACAATACTGAGGCACATATACGTATAATGGAACTGCTATTATTACACGGTAATTGGGGTGAGAGGTTACCAGAGTTTGCAAATCCTCCACGTTTACCACCACGTAAAGTTTCGAGGCCACAGTTTCCAGTACTTGAACAGTTTAATACTATGGATGATGATAATGTTATAATTGATCGTCAAATTTGCATTGATAATAAAGATCATCAATCTCATAGGTAATTCAAATTTTTATTTTTTTTATTCTTATAACTATTGGCTACTTTAATTTTTATTGTATTTAAATTTCATTACGTTTTTTAAAATTAAATACTCTAAGGGCATTTTCAGAAGTTCCCCCCTTTTTTTCAAATTTTCAATGACTTTCAATTATCATAAATGTATCAAAATTTAATTAATTAAAAAAGAATTAAAGCATTAATTGAAAAAAGGACAATTTCGCTGAGGTAGATTTTGAAAAAATTATTTACAGTTGACATCAATCGCGAGATGAACGAAATTTGTAAAATAAATTTCAGTAAAATCTTCATGTCAATTTTTGAATTAAAATTTTTTAATTTTGTAGACTAAAATTTATTTACCAAATTTCGTTTAACTCCTAACTGATGTCAACTGTAAGTAATTTTTTTAAAATTCTATATCTTAGTGAAATTGCAACTGCATTGCGCTTTTTTCAATTAATAAAATTTTAATATAGTTCTGACAGTTGTAAGTTATTGCATATTTTTAAAAAGTGCGGGTGGCACTCCCGGAAAATGCCCGTAAGTTTTTAGACATTCAAATAAATTTAATTTTTTTATGATGAATTTTAAAAGTGAGTGAATGTAGCAGACATCAAACAAATTTAAAATTACAAATAAATAGAGTAAATAATAAAAAAAAATATATTTATCAAAAATGCACTTATTAATTTCAAAATTTTTTAAATGCCCATTTTTAAAAATTTTATTTTATTAATTATTTACTCTATTTATTAGTAACTTTAAATTTGTCTGACCTCTGCTACATTCACACTCATATTTTTAAATTTAATATGTTAAGTATTTAATTTTGATATTCAATTGTAATGAGAAAAATTTTTTGATAAAATATTTAAACCAATTATTGATGATTTGTTTATTTATACGTTTATATTTTTGTAGGCCACGTACTCTGCACGATTGCGAGTGGTATTGGGGCAACATAACGAGAGACGAAGTGAATGAAATGATGATTGATGCACCAGATGGTACATTTTTAGTGCGTAATGCATCATCTAAAGGCGGTGAATATACACTGACATTACGGAAAGGCAGTACAAATAAATTGATTAAAATTTGTCACCGTAACGGAAAATATGGTTTTTCTGAACCATACAATTTTCATTCGGTAATAGAATTGGTTGATTATTATCGCAACTGCTCACTCGCACAGTATAATTCAACTTTAGATATTAAATTGCTGTATCCAATCTCTAAATTCCAACAGGTAATTTGGTTAATAATTGATTAACTAATTAATTGATTAAATAAATGAAACATTGATTAATAATTTTTCTCAAAATTATAAATATTTAGGACGATGAAATAATGAGCAGTACTAAAGATATGCCGGATGTGATTCAAAAGTTTATTGATCTGAATAAAAAAGTTCAAGTGCAAGGTAAAAAATATCAAGAGTACTCGGATCTGTATCAGAGAACAGCGTACGAGGTGCAAATGAAACGTCAAGCCTTGGAAGCATTCTGTGAAGCCATTAAATTATTTGAAGAGCAGAGTAAACTCCAGGATAAGTATCAAGAAGAAGCGCAGCCTCACGAGATATCAACGTAAGTACATTTGATAAATAATTTTAAAACTCTACAACAGGATTATCATTTTTTTTACCGCTATCTTTATTTTAATGATAATTATTTTTTTTTATAATTGTAGATTGACTGATAATGCTGAGCTACTGAGAAGTAGATTAAAATCCTTGGAAGACAGTCGCGATCAGCTTGAAGATAGTTTAAGAACCCAAGTATCTTACAATCGTTCTCTTGAACGTGAAATGCACAAACTCAAACCAGATCTTATGTCGCTTACTCGTATGCAAGACAGATGTTCTGTGTATGTATTTATTTATTCTTTTTTTTATATAATTTATTATTATTAATATTAAGATATTGATTATAAAGAATCCGCTAATTGTTGATTTAATTTTTGTGTAGATGGTTGAGGAACCATGGAGTGAAACAGTCGAGAATCGATCAATTAACAAATCATACGCTAACAAATCCATTTGGTGGTGATTCAGGGCTGGGTGATTTGCAAGAGGTTGACTTGGAAGTACATTCAAATGAATCGACCTGGCTTTTTCTTGAAGGCTCAAGATCAGATGCTGATAGGCTACTGTCAGGACGACCTGATGGTACTTTTCTTGTACGTAAATCGAGAACTGGACAGTATGCTCTTTCAATAATGTAAGTATTTTATTATTTATTACGGTTTAAAATATGGTCACTGTTTAAATTTAAAGAATTGAATATTCTTAAGCTTCCGAGGAAATTGAAGAGGAATTTTAATTTGTATAAAATACCGAGATGAGAGAACTGATAATTTTTTAAGTTATTTTGAATGAGTTATAGTTTTTAAGTTTAGTGTTATATAAATTATTGAATATATATTTAAATTATTATTGATTGGGACATATTTTGAATAATAGTTGATCAGTTTTTTATTTCATTATGATTAAAAGTTATTTTTAGAATTATATATCTTGATTATTATACTAAAATATTTTAAAATGTGATTAAGATTTTAATTTAATAAAGTATAAAAAAGTTGCGCTTCTTATTTCGCTTTGAAAGAGAATTTTTTAAATTGGTGGATTAATATTCTTTATATTTTTTTCTTTAATTACACAAAAATACACCGAGAAGTAAAAAGTGAAATTTATTGCCTCAGAAAAAAATTAAAAATACGGTATTAATTTTAATTGTTTAAAATTTTACGCGCTCACATCGAACGTTTGTGCTAAAATAAAAATGATTGATTTGAATTCATAAACTATCTGTCAACTAATTTTTTACTTCAATAATTTTACCGTTACCTCTATAAATAATTTACTAGGAATAAATTTTCTTAACAAAAAACATTTACGTGAATTATTATTATCAAGATTTGTAACTAAATAAAAAATATAAGTATTTTTTGAACAAAAACTTTGAACTTAATTATCGATTGACAAATGTAAAATTATAAATGTTTCAAATTAAACTTTTTTAAATTACCCGCCTTTTTAAAAAATCCGCCGTTTTGATTACTGCCGCGCCGACAGAGTTGCTAGTGGCTAACATAGGGATTAGTCTCAAAACAAAAGTATGTCCGCGCGCGTCGTCATACTGTATCGGTTTCGGGTTTATTCTGATTATTGTAATTTATCCGAAGTGATTTAAATAGTGATCGTGACAAATTCGTAGTTTATAAATATCCAAAACTAGTATAAAAAGAATTAGGTCGAGTCAGTGCGTTGTTTAATAGTTATCGCGTTTAAAATCATCCATACCTCCAACAGCTCAACCATAAACACCAAATATTTAAATTCGCGGTTGTCTACAACTAAACATGCCCTGATGTGAATATTTAAATTAATCCATTTAGCATCATAGTTGTCTGCTAAAATATTTTTTTTTTTATATAATAGCAAATTTTTTTTTACTGAATCAATTTATTAAATAAATTTCAAGTAATAATTCTTCAACGAAAATTTTAAGTTTATAAAATTCTCAATTTTGCAAATTAAATTTTTTTTAAATCGCCCGCCTTTTAAAAAAAGTCCGCCATTTTGATTACTGCCGCGCCGATAGAGTCACTAGTGGCTAACTACGAGATTAGTCTTGAAACCAAAGTAGGTCCGCGCGCGTCGTTATATTCTATCGGTTTCGGGTTTATTCTATTTATTATAATTTATTAAAAGTGATTTAAATAGTGATTGTGATAAAGTGTTAGTTGTTAAATTCCCAAAACTAGTATAAAAAGAATTAGGTCGAGTCAGTTCGTTGTTAAAAAGTTATCGCGTTTAAAATCATCCACATCTCCAACAACTCATTCATTATCATTAAATATCTAAATTCGCACTTGTATACAATTAAAAATGTCTTAGTGTGAATATTCAAATTAATCTATTCTAAATAGTGTCATAGTTATTTACTATAATATCTTTTTTATTTTTTTTTATATATATATAAATGCAAATTTTTTTTACTGAATTAATTTATTAAACAAATTTCGAGTAATAATTTTTCAACAAAAATTTTAAGCTTCATTTTTGATTGACACAAGTATAAAATTCTCAAATTTGTAAATTAAATTTTTTTTTAAATCGCCCGCCTCTAAAAAGAGTCCGCCATCTTGATTACTGCTGCGCCAGTAGAGTCGCTAGTGGCTAACAGAGGGTTTAGTCTTTAAACAAAAGTATGTCCGCGCGCGTCGTCATACTTCATCGGTTTCGGGTTTATTCTATTTATTATAATTTATCAAAAGTGATTTAAATAGTGATTGTGATAAAGTGTTAGTTGTTAAATTCTCAAAACTAGTATAAAAATAATTAAGTCGAGTCAGTGCGGTTTTTGAAAGTTATCGCGTTTAAAATCATCCCCACCTCCAAAAGCTCGACCATTATCACCAAATATTAAAATCCGCGCTTGTCTGCAATTAAAAATGGCTTGGTATGAATACTGTAATTAATTTATTATGAACAGCTTCATTATTATTTATTAGAATATGTTTTTCTATATTAGTAGTAATTTATTAAATAAAATTCAAGTACAACTTCTTAGTATTAATTGTTACGCGGGAATCGGGATTAAATTCAAATAATGGCTAGTTATAAACTTTTTGATAGTCAATTGTCAGGCAGTTGTCGTATAATTTTTTCATTTTACATCTCTAATAAGCTAGGTGACAGATAGTTTACTGAAAAATTCAAAAATATTTTCGGCCAATATCTCCCCTTCCTCATTAATTTAAATCTTTTCAAAAAATAGGAGAGGGGGCGTCTCGAAGCGTTTCGGTTGCTCGTCGTTGGCAGCTCAGAGCCAATTCAAATAATTACGAAAGTGAACGAGATTTTCCGAACATTATATTTTATATAATTTGAATAATTGCCGCTCGAATAAGTCGATTGACATTTTTCAAAATTATAAATTTTTCAATTGAACAAAATATTTTCTAGTAAATCAATTAAAAAATAATAATAGTGACAGTCATTGTGAAAAATGGTGATATTTCCAACTATTATATATAAATATAAAAAAAAATAATCTTACATGTGTGTCAATTTTTAATTTCTGATGCGCAAGCAACCGAACCCGCTATAAAAATCCATTAACGCGAGTTATTAATTAAAAAAATTAAAAATGAGCGTAAATTACAATATCGTTAAGGCACACAAAAATATAAGCAGTGACTATAAGATATAAAATAATTTCAACTTTAATTAATTAAATTTTGTACGACTTTAGACTAATGACTATTATTTTATTAATTGTTTCAGGTGTAATGGTACCGTGAATCACTGTATAATTTACGCAACAGAAAGAGGATACGGTTTCGCAGAGCCGTACAATATTCACAATACACTGAAAGATTTGGTGCTGCATTACGCGCAAAATTCGCTTGAGGAACACAACGAAAGTTTGAACACCACTCTGATGTACCCAGCATTGGCCCCTTTACCGAGCTTAGGTCAGCGGCAACCCCAACAAATAATTTCGCAAAATCAAAATCAATTAGATATGGTAAACAGTCTGCGTATGGGCGGTTGATCGTTATCAACAACGCTCCTCGTGATTTGAATCATGTATTAATACATTTTATAAAAAAGAAACAAAAAAAAGTTTATAATTACTGATCAATGTAATAACTTGATCACGTGTATAGCTGTGAGTCCGCGAGGTGTGGATGATGGTTGTGAGATATGTGATGCTTGGAGATAAGTGATTACGGTTGCGGAGATTGATAAAGAGAAAAGTAATTGGTGGAGAAGATAAATAATTAATAAAAAAGGTAATAATGAGATACTTTAAAGTTTATTTCGTAAATAATTATTATGATCTTGCCGCTAATGAAGAAATCACTTGATAATAGTCTTTCCGATATCGAATTCCCAATAGTTTATTACTATCAATTTAAAACTAGACGCTATACTTTTAACTAAGTTTAATTAACAGCAAAATCACAACAAATAATAACAATAATAAGTAAGATAATACTTATATATTTTACAATAGTAATAAAAAACTTGAGACATTTAAATAATTAAATGCGTTAGTTAACAAATACAAAATGATATAGAGATGATTAATTTTAATTGTCATCCTATCGAATTTTCTCCATCGTTACAACGAATTTCTATTGATTGCGAGGGGGATAATTTAATTTATTACGATAAAAAATTATAAATAATAATTAATTTATCAATTGATAATTAATTAATACATATAAATATAAATGCTGTGCCAGCCCTAAGTTGCGCATCCGATCGAGTTCGCAAAACAAAAGGGTTTGTAGAATAACTGTCTGTGATTTTGGATCGATAAGACGAATTAAGGAGTTTTTTTTTTGTTGCTTAATTATTTTTCAGCTTTTTATTTTTTTCTCTCTCTATAAACCCAAATTATATTATCCTTGTGTTGAGCACAAGATTATTAAAATAATAATAAATTGTCCTTATAAATAATAAATTTTTTTTTTTTTTTTTTTTTATTAAACAAAGTAATAAAATAAAATTTTTTTATTTAGTAATTTTATTTGATAAGTAGAAACGCGCAAATATCGAAGAGTAAGAAAGTTTAGAGAATAGAGACTATCTCGTTAAATAAAAATAACGAGAAAAATCTTTGTATCCATTTATTTGAGCAATCAGAAATATCTAACAGAGTAAATTATATAATAACAACATTTTTTTACGTGATAACTGCTGTCCGGAGACAGTTTAATCAATTTATAAATAATTAATTAAATAAATAAAAATAATAAAGAAACAATAAATTAAATAAGTATGAGTATGAGACGAGTATGAATGCGGCAGACATCAGACAAGTTTATAATTATAAATAAATAGAGTAAATAATTAAAAAAAAAAATATGTTTAAAAAATTCACTTAGTAACTTTTTAAATGCCCATTTTTTAAAAATTTTATTTTATTAATTATTTACTCTAATTATTAAGAATTTTAAATTTGTCTGATGACTGCTACATTAACACCTAGTATGAGTTAGAGGTAGAGAGAAAAAGAGAAGTGACGATGTATTTATGGGTGCGTAAGCCCTCGTTTTTTTAAAAAAGTTTTTTTTACTATGTTATGTATGTAATTAAATTATGAGCGCATTAAATAACGAATGCCTTGTACTACTTGTGTACGCGGGCATGATTATTATACTCCAAATTAATATTTTTTAATCTCAAGCACTTGTTTTAAATTTGACATCAGTAAATTTTAAATTTAATTAAATTATTTATAAATAAAAAATAATTTTATAATAGTTTTGATATTACAAATTAGAATATAATTTTATACAAATTTTTTTACTTTGTAACTGTAATATTTTTAACTATTAATTTTTCTAATTAAAAAAAAATTTGTCAAATTTTAAGTTTTTTTATTTATTAAATTTGCTTGAGAATAAAAAATATTTATTTTGATATTCAATTTTATTCTGTAAAATCTTAAATCATTTATTTAAATTTAAAATAATAATAATAATATTTATTATTATAATAATTATAAACTCGTGTCTTCAACGTCGCTAAGTCATGATTATCATTCTCAATATTTGTTGTATTGTCAACAAAAGATCTCAAACTTTGTGATAATCAAGTACACATATATTAATATTTAATAAACATTTTTTTACTGAGAAATTGTTCGTTTACAGAGCGGTCAGTAAACGTACAAGTGTATCAGTGACAAGAATGTTTTAAAAAAAAATTATTTTAAGACCGAATAATTCTCAGATACTAAATTATATTTAAAAAAATAAAATATGTAAGTGCGCTTGATTTTTCACTTTACCAAAGTCACTGGAGATGGATTATAAAAAAAAATAAAATGGAATGAATGGATTTGTTTTTAATTGTAATTAATTAATAAATGAGTTTTGTTATATTGTTTGTTAATGTTTCAATAATCAGAGAATGGTTATCTAAAGAACTGATCGAAGAACGACACGAGTTTATTTCTTGATGCCAGCGGGACGACGAGGATAAAAAAAAAGTATGACAGCGGATAATTAATTGAATTAATAAATTTATTAAATGTTTATTAAAAGTCAGTTAGGAAGGTCAGAAAAATTGTAATATATGTAAAATTATTATCAAAGATATTAATAATCTTTTAAATTGTAGTTATTAATTAGCTCATGTTTTCTACGTAAAAAAAAATTAACGAGTTTTATTAATTGATTTAATACTAGAATAAGTAAAGTCGATAGATTATTCCAAATAATTATTAATTTAAAAAAAGAGAACAAATTTTTTTATGCCGAACTGGCATCGGTAGGCGTTGAACTCAATCAGATATTTTTTTTTTCTCAAATAGATTTTTAAAAATTTGAGCACAACGTTATTGCCTCTGCAATAATTTTTAATTGATTGATTAATTAATGAGTAATGATAATGATAATGATTAAATCACGCATTGGATAAGCTTTAAGAGATGGAATATCAAATGTGTCGGGACTCGTGATATTTAAAATATAACCAGAGGCTCTTTAAGGTGCTCTTGTGATGAACAAAAAATAATTAAATTAAATAATTATAAATAAAATATAATAAGCGACTAAAAATATTTAATGGATTTTTTAAAAAGAAACTAAAATAGTTTTAAAAATTAACAATAATAATATTAATATTAATAATTAATGATAAATGATAATTATGATAATAGTAATATTAAATATTAAAAGTAATGGACGTAAGACGAAAGTAATTATGTAAAATTTGATTATAACTGTGCAGTTTGCCGAAGGGCTTTTCGAAAATGAAAACATCCTTCCATTAATTAATATTATAATACCGAATTCTGGTTTGTAATGATCTCAATTGTCGACGTCGTAATAGAGTCGACATAAAAAAAAAAAAAAAAAAAATTAAAAAAATGATAAATAATAAAAAATTAAAATTATTTCCTTGCTATCGTGTACACATATTCATATTTAATATAGATGAGAGTTTTCATATAATTATGTCACATACCTCGTCGTCCTTTTGTCTGAACAACAAAGAATATATATATATATATATATATATATATATATATATATATATATATATTCAGTAATTGTAAAAAAATTTATGAAAAGCAACAAAAAAAATTCTATATATATATTCATATATATTTACATATATACTATATTTTTACTTACTTTCAAGAAAAACCTTTAACTTTTCAATTATTTATAAATATAACACACATATATTTAAACGCGTAGAATCATATTGTCATTGACTATCTGCAGGTTCGGGAATAATTTTTTTTATTTTAATTGTAAATTTTTTAAAATTTTTTTAACTTGTATTAAAAATGAATTTATAAATTTCAATTTATTAGAATTTTCAATGGAATAATTTTATATTTCATTTTAATTATTTTTAATCGGCGAAAGTTTTCTGATATATGTACAAGTTTTTATTTATTGTGAAAAGAAATTTTTTTAGGTTTTTTTAAATCGTTTTTTATTTATTTGCAATTTCATACAATAATTTTTTTGTATTGAGGTAAAAGATCTCGTACCCGACCACTTCATGTATTTCTGTATCTATATTTAGTAAATATAAATATAAAAATATATGAGTGATCGGGTATCGGGTCTCTTATTTTATAATATATTTTTAATATTTTAAAAACTTTTAATATTTTATTTTAGTCAAAGTATTAAAAAATTAACAAGCAATGAAAAAAAAAAAAGTTAAACGTTAATAATTTTTTTGATTGATGTAGACCTACTAATTTTTTCAATTAATTTTCTAATGCGTAGATAATATTTTTAAAAATTATAATTTTTCTACATTTAAAAATATGAGACACCGCGGAACTAACACGAATTTTCTTGTAAAATATTTTAGTTCGTTATCACACAACATTTAGATTAGAATTTTTATGCTCTAATATTCTGACACACAGTACATGATTAAATTTTTTTCACTATTATTGAATGTCATAACTAATTTCGTATATAATTTTAACTAAAAAATAATAGTTTCACTTACAGTCAAAAGATATTTAAATTTAAAATATCAAAGTCCCGCTCTTGAAATACTAATTGAATTGTCAATATTATCGATGATAATAAAAACGGTAAATAAATAAATAATTGTTCGCGTGCCTGCATTGAAAGTCACAAACTTTCATCGAATATGTAGAGACTGATACCGAGCACTTTCCACATTCTCCAGTACATTTAAATTGCATGACAAACGATCAATTTTTACTTTCATGTCATGTAACACACACTCAAGCATCTATATAAATATTAAATAATCATAACATTAATAACAATAATAATAGTAATAATGATAGTAATAAAAAGTACTCATATTATAAAACTAAAAAAAGTTGTAACAGATAAAACGTAATCTACTATTTCTAATAGATAAAAAAAAAGTAATTACGAATGTGGGATTCATCAACTGCTCGCGGTCGAATATTCAAAAAAATTAAAATTTATGCTTTTTCATAAACGTATATAATACATATGAATATATGAAATATATACGTATGTATCGCTCTGGTATGAACGAACTATCGAAATTACTTTTCTCATGCCGGGTAACTAATTTTGCCCGCGGTTATTCATCCTGAGTGTTTTCGAGCGCGAACGTTTAAATTCTAAATAGAATTAAAAAAAAAAAAAAAAAAAAAAAAAAAAAAAAAAAAAAAACGGCGCCCACAAGGGATTGGGTAAATTTTTTTTTTTTTTTTTTTTTTTAAATAAAAGAGTATTGAAAAATTAGTGCAATCGACTACTATGGAATCATGCCCAAGGCTTAAATATCATAATGTAAATATTATAAGTGACGCGACTATTTTACATCTCGATGACCATTTTTATTAACCGATTATTATTATTATTTTTTTTTCATTTAATTTTATGACGAAAAAAAAAATATACGTATATATGATTGTAAATTTATGAACCATCATTAATATATACGTGTATAATCGTTATTATTTCCGCAGACGTGATCGTTGAATTAATTTCAATGTTTATGTCATTAAAACAGCATATATATAAATATAAATATAAATACAAATACAAATACAAATAAATATATAAATATAAATAATAAATAATGACATTGTCATTGTGTATAATATCTACATTAGATGATTATTAATTAAAACTATTGTGAAAAAAAAAATAAAAAAAAAATAAAAAGAAACGCGATGTAAAAGAAATTTTTAAAAACCCCCCGGGAGCTGATGACCTTTTTTGCAAGGTATTTTGACATCAGGGTCGTGGATTATTAATAAATAACGAATTTTCATGCCAATGGCACTTACAAAAATAGTAAAAAAAATTTTTTTGATATCGAACAATCCGATTGTTGATGACTTTTTTTATATAAAATAAATTGAAGCAAATTCATAAAGTAGATCCGTACAGAAATTAATAGATATATCGTAAATATTTTATTTACTCTAAACTAACACTAAATTGTACCGAAAAAATATAATTGCTCAGAACAAAATTTTTTTTATGATAATTAATTTTTTCAAAAAATTTGATGATAAAAAAAATTTGTATTTTTTTTTACGGCTCAAGAATAAAATTTTTTTTTGTCGATGAATTATTGAGACGAGAATGTGTTTAATAATTATTAAGAAACTGAGTTTTTTAATTAATAAATATTTATTAATAATAAGTATTTTTTCTCAGTGTACAATTACATTTTTTTTTTGAGAAGATAATTTGTTGATAAATTCATATTTTAAACGACAATCTAGTTAATTTATTAATTTATCAAAAGCTGTAAACTAAAATTTTTCAAACCGATTTATATTTTTGAAGGGAAAAAATCAAAATTTTTAAAATATTTTGTTATCAATTAATTCAAATTGCTTGTATATATTAATAGTATAAAAGTACATAATTATTCACTGATTGAGCATTAAATTTTCAAATACAAAAAAGAAAATTTTAACAATTTCAAAGTTGACAAAAAAAGCCATACCAATTTTATAAAAATTTTTTGTCTTTGACTTAATATTTTTTATAATAATAAATATGAAAAGATCAGCAGAAATATATGACACTGAAATTAGCTGACGCCTAATAATTTTTGAATTTTTTTAAAAACGATAAATTAAAAAATAAATATTTGGAAAAATTGCACCTATAGTTTTTTTAATTTTTTACATTTGCATTATTTTTTTTTTTTTTTTATTTTATTACATTGTTGAAAACAAAATTTGAAAATTTTTAATTGTCTGCTACCTTTAGGATTATCAATTGCAGGATCATATAAATTCATATTTATTATAAATTTAAGTAAACATTTTGTAATCCATGGGATTAGAAAAGTTTTCGTTATATGACAAAAGCTGCATCATTATGTTAAATTGAGCGCACTGTCAATGAATTTTTCTAAAATTAATTATGAATACAAAAAATATGTCATCAAGTATTTAGTAAAAGTACTCGACTTTTCTCAATTTAATTGTAATAATTATGTAAAATATAATAAAAAATAAATGACCATTTTAATTGAACAAATTAAAATAACAGTTTAAAATTTTTCCACATAGAGTAAAAAATTTATACTGAACTAATAAATATATTTACGATAAATTTATAAATTTTTGTAAGATGATAAAAAAAGTTTGAACGAATTTGTAAAATAAATTGTCATCAGTGATGATATTAATAAATATTTAAATAAATTGATCGTATTGTCTTTTCGGGCGGGAGGAAAATAATATTATAAAACGTTGCCTTAGCTTTTTGTACAAGTCAAGCATTGTAGTGGATAAATATGATGCTTGTAAGTAAGTCGACATGTACGTGACTGTACATTGACTGAGAGATTAAGTATTGGAAGGGGGCAATTTTTTTTTTATATTATATTATTTTTTTAAAAAGTGATAGACGGTAACAAAAAAAAACACTTGTGCATTCTTGTGGTGTACGGAATTATTAAGGCGAAGTATAAATATAAATAATTAATAAATTGAATAAATGTTTTTGTTAAGATAATCGAATGAAAGACAGTGTATTGTCGAATATGAAAATGGATAATTAATAAAATTGATAACAGCAGATTGCAATTATGGTACACGAAGAAAAATGGGCTTGAGAAATATACTATTTTTATTATGCTGTCGACCAAACTTTAAACAGGAAATTGAGTCACCAAAAAATGATTATGCATTAAAAAGTTAATGATTTTTAAGTTAGAAGATGATGAAAAATTTTCGGATTTTTTTTTAACAAATAAATTATAAGAAGAAAAAAAACCATAAATATGATTCTGTAGCAAATGAAAAAAAAACTACCGGTGCAGTTTTTTCAAATATTTTTTTTTTTTTAATAATTTATTGTTTTGAAAAAAAAAATTCAAAAATTCTTAGACGTCGTTTAAATTTAGTGTCATTAAAACTTATTGATAAATTGTAGGGGTGTGCGAATAGTTCGAACTTACTACTCATTTGAATCTAACTATTCGATTCGGACTTCGAACACTTACGAATTATTCGAAAATTTTCTTTTGAACGACTTAAAATTGTAGTAGTTTTTCAAATAATTCAAATTATTGTCAGAGGTAAATAGAGCTTAGACATACAACTACAAAAAAATTATTCTCGGTTACTTTAAAAACTAAGCTCTCCATTAAATTAAAATTAAATGTTTGAAAAGTGACAAAAATTTTTTCGATTCGAATCGAGTAATTAAAAAAATTACAAATAAATAAAAAACTCGGATGATTCTAAAATTGACGAATATTTTGAAAAGTTATGAATAAGTCGAAAAGATTCGAATAATTCAGAAATTCGAATTATTCAATTCGATTCGAACCCCATCCGCACACCCCTAATACATTTTAATGAGTAATGAATATTATTTGTCTAAATTAAGAATTATACTAAAAAATAGAAAATTTATAATTCATAATTTTTTGACGACTTAACTTCCTGTTTAAATTTTGGTTGGCAGCATAATAAAAATTTGTACATTTTTTGTCTCCATTTTTTTCCGTGTAATTTTGAACGGCTAACATGATAATCTTTATTGATCTATTGATTGTTAAACAAACTCGTGCGGTATCTTATTAATTAAAATAAATATTTAAACGAGTAAGCCTTGCAGCAAACGTGCATATACATAACGATAGATGATCATGATCACAGATAATCAAATAATTTATAATAAAACTATAGTGTTATCACTAGTGACATTAGATTGTAGTTATTCATTAAATTATAATACGTATCATCCGAAATCATTTTTTTTTATGTTACAACTTGAAGATCAAATATTAATAATCAATAATAATTATAATATTAATATAATAATAATAATCTAATTAATGGATTTATTACTAATAATAATTATTAAAATTGTAACACCAATTAATTATCATGGGTATGGTAATATATTGATCATTAATAAGAGATTAATCGATTTATTATTGTGATCAATGTTCTCTTGTACGAACCTATGATAATAATAATTGTCCAATACGTGATGTATGTTTACCGATAAGCCAATTATCTAGTTTACGATTATTAATTTCAAGTTTGTGGTTTACGAAAGAATGTCAATGCATCTCTACTCTTAGATTTATTGTCGAACCAATAATCATTATTGTTATTATTTTTTAATAATAATAATAATAATGATATACACTGTAAAAAATACGGAGTGATTACATATTTTATATCAATACGAATTCAATTTACTCGAAGTTCCGGAGTTTTTGAAAAAATCTCTCCGCATGCAGAGTTAATAAGGATTTTTTTATGGGCGGAGTGATTTCGGAGTGACGCGATTTTATTTCAATCCGCATTCACTCCGATCCGGAGTTTTAATACTTAAATAAATTTATATATTATAGAAACAACTGATAATTAGAACCATAATTATTTCAATAAATAATTTATTCAGATATTGATAATTGAACTTAAAATATTATGTTTTTAATTTATAAAATGTTTTAGTAACTCACTAAATTATAATTTCATATATATAATACATAGTGAAAATATTAAATTATTGAACAGCTATAGTGACATAGTTTTAGTTTTTTTTAAGGGAATAATTTATATTTCGGTACAATATGAAATTTTATCTCGTGGTATGGTTGATGTAAATCATAATACAGTTTGAGACTAAGATGAATTATATTTGTTAAAGTTTTATTATCAGCTGGTTATAATTTTTAAAAATCATTTCGCGAGAAAATATGGAAAGGGAGCGTGTAATTATTTCCGTACTCAATATAAATGTCAAAATATCAAAGATCTGAGCTCACTATGTATTAGTAATTTTTTTTATAATTAATATTTTCCGAAACTCCCCTTCAAAGTTAAATTTACTCTGAGGGAATTAAATAAGTAAAAAATCATCCCCTCCGGATTTACTTCGCGTTCACTTCGCAATTTTTTTACAGTGTAAATAGCAACAAATAAAAATAAACTGATCTCTATAAAATAGATATTTAATAATTAAAAATAAAAAAGGTTATTTATAATAAGCTATAAAAAAAAAAAAGAAAAAGAAATGATTAATCGATAATTGAGGTCTGAGTGAATGCTGCAGGGCTAATTGCGGTTTAAAAAAATATGAGTGGGATAAAATATAAAAAAAGATTTTAAAAATAAAATCTTAATGAATATAAATAATGGGAAACAAAATTGTTTATGATTAAATAAGGCGAGTCATAATAAAAACAGTTAGAGAGCGTGAGAATGGTTTAAGTAAATGAAGATGAAGAAATAAAAATGATTATTATTATGATAATGATAAGGTAGGATTTATCGATGCAATTATATGGTAATTTAAAAAAATAATTAAACAAATAAAAATGTACGCTGTCCTACTGTGATAAAACTTTTGTTTATGCATGTAAAATATATATACTACTATAATAGGTATTGAAAAAAATAAATAAATAAAATATAAAAAACAAAAAAAAATTATATCGTGTATGTATTGACTACATATTGTAAGAAATAATAAAATGTTGATTGTATTGACATTTTTTTGGACATTATTACATTTATGTAGATCTATATGTACATCTATAGACGTACAACTGATAAGAGACGCTTGATTGCGCCGTGATTATTATTAATAATATTATTATTATGATGATGATGATGATGATGATGATGATGATGATGATGATGACGATTTATATGAACAAGATAGACGGTGTGTTTATTGATGAATGTGAGTGTCAAGGTCTACACTGTAAAAAATTTTGAGGCCGTGATCTGGTGTCAATAATTTGGTGTCAAAATTTTATGATACTGAAATAAGCCGACGTCTAATAATTTTTTGATTTTTTTGAAAACGACAAATTATAATAAAAAAAATATTTCAGACAATTGCACCTACAGTTTTTTTTATTTCTATATGTGCATATTTTTAGTTATTTTTAAAAAATTAAATTGTTGAAAAAAAATATGAAATTGTTGATTGCTAACTTCAGGATCATAAAGTTTTTACTGCTGGTGTGAAAGTTACACGACGCATGGTGTTAAATTTTGGATAGCGTGAATTAGGATGTTCACACTTATGGTGTAAATGTATAAGTTTAGTTAAAATACTCGATTACTTCGACACTAAATGTTCAATTTTTATTTTGAAATGTACATTAATAATAGTAATGATGTACTAGTGCTGCAACCTGTATGTAAAAGAATATATTCATACTGTGTTAAAAGTACACCGCTTGATATTTCACACTAAAAAATTTCACACCGTAAATTCACACCGAGCAGACGGCGTTGAGGGGAATTTTACAGTTTCCATAACACTGCCAAATGACCATAAATTTTTGTTGAACTCGACGAAATAAGACTTCTTCAAAGAATCAAATTTTTTAATATCTCACTTAGTTTAAAAAAAAAATGTGACTTTTTCAAAAAAGAGAAAAATTTCATAGATTTTAATATCCTAAATTTTTTTGTATTTTTTTCCCTAAAAGTGCATTTAAATATGAAAATTTTGCAAGGAAAAAAATTAGAATTAGTCCATTTTTGAAAAAGTTACAGCTATTTCAAAAAAAGTCTTCTACAATTTGCGGTCATTTGGCGGCGCCACGGAAATCGCAACTTCCCGCGTAAGTCCTCGAGTACCATTTTCACTGAAATTTTTTACAGTGTAAATACACCGTTCGACGATGCAAACAGTCTTAAGACTGATGATTGAAAAGAAAATAAACAATAGCCGTATTTATTATTAAATTTCATAAAATTAATACTAAAAATATATCAATGATTAATGAAAATAGAATTTCCGGCCGAAAGTACACTATTATCCTGAGCTTTAGGCTCTATATTTGATAATCATTGTATTTAAAAAATGAAACACTTCCCTGTCTACTATTAATAAAAACAAAATAATAAATAATGATAACAATATGATAATGATAAATGATGATTAAGTAAAACAATGCAATATGTGATTTTCTGCTTTGCGTCCTATGCTCTGAAATTCATCGAGAGCTTTTTTTATCAAAAAAACAATTTTATGTCGAACGGTGCTTCATGATAAAATTAATTATGACATTTACTGAATAATTATTAGACGAAAGAAAATAAACTTTAATGAAGTGATTTGAAATTTTTTAAAGCTGATAATTATTCAGTTAATGTTTACTTTAATTCTGGAGTGTATGTTAGTTCATTTGTTTGCGCAAAGGAAGTAAAAATGACTAAAAAATAAAATGAAAAAACGAAAATGGCCATTGTCGTATTATAAATTTAATTTCGTAGGAATCAATCTGTAAAACCATTTATATTTGCATATGATTAATATGTTTTAATTATAAATACTGGTCTTTTTTATTACTAACCTTCCAGGTAATCCTCTTACAACAGAATAAACAGACGAATTTCTTATAAAAATAATTAAAAATTTATTTTTATAAGAAATTTTATTCTGAGAATATTTATGTCTTATATAAGTTTACAACTTTTTTTTCTAAGTTAAAAAAAATTATTTTACGGTGTACTGGTAGTACATTTAAACTTTAAATGCGAACCCGACGTGTTTTCCGATCTTCAGATACATTTATCTAGAAAACGAATATAGACAGCCGCAACTTTTTCTTTTTAAATTGTAAAGAAAAATGTGACTACGTGTTGCTCATCACTTATTCAAAATTATTGTTAAGGAAAAAATTTTTCATCTCTAAAAAAATTATCAATTCAATTATCGGTTAATTTAACAACAGATCGAAAAATTATTTAAAAATTTTAAGAGTCCGATAATTAGCTTAATTACTTTACTTGTTGGTAAAAATATAAAAAAGGAGTTCGAGTATCGATCTTCTACATTTATGGGCTTGAAAAATCTAATTTAATCATCGGGTCATAAATGGGTCAGCGCCAGAAAAATCAATAATCTTTTAGTTGTCAATTATAAAATAACTATCTGAGTATATCAGACATTAAAAAAAAAAGTTATCAATACTTGATATTCACAACCGTTGATTTTGTCTGATTTAAAAGGCGCCAATCTCCTTAAGTAGTTACAGACATTTATCATCAGACGGTATCAGCATTGCGTTTAAGGGGGACCATTAGTGTGAAATTTTGAAAAAATCAAATTTTTTTTTGCACAGCTCGATACTCAATACTCAAAAATAACATACTAAAATTTCCAGTGCATATCTCGAATAGTTTTTTTGAGCTAGAGCCGTCTGAAGAGCAGCCGCTTATCGGTTCTCAAAAATACATCTTTCAAAATTGCTGCTGTTATAACTCGGAGACAAATAATCCGATCGATTTGATTTGAATTGTAGCTTCTTTTATACGTTACTACGTACCATAAACCACTAGTTTTCCGATCGAATCAAAATTGTAATTTTGCCCAGCTAAAAGTCATCAAATTTCCGTGCGAAATTTGAAATTTTTTCCAAAACTCCTCCATTTTGTTAAATTTCAATTTTTTTTAGCCTGAGGGTCATGGTACGGAAAATACCTTCTAGTTTAATAAACTTTTTGGTTTTTTTTTATTTCATGCAGTGTGAAGTCGCTATCACTGCAGCAGAAGGGGGACTTTTTTTTTAGCCTTGAGAGAATGTGGATAACTCGCTGAATTTTCAATTTTTTGGTCCAAAAATTTGATCTAGTATTCATTATATATTCACAAATCTATCTGTAAAACATAAGAACATTCCATGCAGTAGTCTTCTTTAAAAAAATTCCCAAAAATCACATTTTTTTCAGGCGGTCACACTAGTGGTCCTCCTTAAGTAGTACAAGTACATTTAAGTCAGATTTAAAAATAACGAGTACTCGATTTAATAATTTTCTGTAAATAATTTCTTAAACAATACATTTAATTAGTAATTAGATTTTTATCAAGAAATATAAGTATATATTTATTTAAATAAAAATCCACTATTTTTTTTGTTCATAATTAAACAAAAAAATTTTTTAAGAGCAAGTAAAAATGAAAATTTTTTCTGAGAATAAACAGCTATTATTTTTTACAACATCATTAATTATAATTAGCAATTTACCTTAATCTTAATAAGACATATTTCTGTGAAACTATAACCGCTCATTATATTTTATTAAACTTTTTTATTACTTTGTTTAATTTTGCCAACGCCTTTGAATTTTTTTTCTTTACCTACTGATCGAACTCACTCAGACATTCAGGAATGAGTCGAGCGTACATGTAAAGCCAGCATAGCATAACACAGTGTCGTATCAGTTTTATAATAATTAATTCATACAACGACTAACCTTGTCGGTCGACATGCTGCGACTGGTGTGTAGTGAGTCGCACGTTCTTTGAATTTAATATATAAATGTAATTTTGACTTGCGCAAGGATAACCAAAAAGGTCATGTGTATATATATATATATATATATATATACATCATTAGCATTACACATGCGCATAATGTTTGAAAAAATATAATATTATATCGTACCGGCTGGTTGTTGACTAAAGAGAAGGGGAAGGGGTGGGAGGAAAAGTATGAGTATGGGTATGAGGTCATTATTATAAGAGAAGTAAAAGGAGGTAAACTTTCAACACATAAGCTAAAACCTCCACGACACCGTTGCGGTAATTCTAAGAGAACATTTCGCGTTACCATAAAAAAATTTACAACCAGATTACGTATTATTGTGGGCTGCGGTAATAAAAAAATTGTTACCGCATAGAAAAAAAATTTTTGAACTAAAAAATGTATTTAAAATTTTATTTATTATTCATATTTCATGTGGAATTTTTATTACCATTTTTTAAAATATAATATAATGGATTAAAATTATTATTTTTATGACAGTTAATGTACATAAAAAAAAAAAAAAAAAAAAAAAAATTTAAGTACATAAATTTAATAGTTGGTCACATTCAGATATTGGACTTGCGCGCTGAGTAAAAGGGCTGCAGTCAAGTCATTATGCAGATACTGCTGGTAGCTGTCACTTCCCTCCATACCATGACCTCAGACGACATGAGGATCGTGACTTTTGGGATACAGTTTGGTGATTGTATATGATAGCGGTATAACTTTAGCCCCTTTGCAACTATTTTACACCACACTACTGATTCGGGCACCTGATACTTTTCACCCCTATTCACACAGCTGAATAACTGTGGAGCGAGGATTAATTTATACATCCAATCAATAAGATCTTGTCATACATCGATGTATATATCTTGATGTTGAGATAACGATTATATGTATGACGATTTGCATCTCACAAAAGAAGAAGTTATTTGTGGCTCTTGAATTATCATCTTACTGGCTTAAACTTAAGACCAACCGCCTTTCGTCACTATGCCAAAAGTATTTCCGTCGGTTATTTCTGTAAGAGAGTACTCGTGAACTATAAAGAGCATGAGGAAAGTAGTACTCCTTTTTATATTAGGCTACCAGGGGGTTTTTAAATGTTAAACAGCTCCAAAATGCTCACAAGTGCGCTTTTAAGAGTATGATGTGTATTAATGAATAAGGTCAGGTACCGAATAATTCGATACTGATATTTTTTTTTTTTTATCATTAAATAATATATTTATATCAGCAAGTTCGGATTATTCGCACACTCTTTAGAATAACTTTCAAAAAGTTTAAAAAAAAATTAATCTAAAAACAAGATGGATAAGAGACAAGAGTATCATTGTTAAATCGTCCAACCGCAGGTGTCAGTGAGTTAACTTTTTTTCCAGCTTTGTTAAATCCCTCTTTAGTAATTCCACCAGTCGGAATAGCAACAAAACCTTTAGATCCACATCAATGTTTTTCTTTCTTGCTTATATTAAAAAAAAATTCCTCACTAAAGCTGAAAAAAAAAAATGTTTTTTTTTTTATTTTTATCAGCATATCGACTTATCGTTTAATCGTCAGTAGCAAACACATTAGCGTTATTGGCAGTTGGTTGCATTAGCTACGATTATTATCACGAATGACGTGGATGTTTTCCAGGTGCGAAGAGTACCCGAGGGACAAGCAGAGTCCCACGGTGGCTGTGTGTATAGACTAGATCAGGAGGGCTGGAAGCTGCGGAGCAAAGAGAAACCCTCCGGGCAACTTCACAGGCGCGGGCTCCACCAGCGCGAGTGCTACTGGAGCACCAGAGCTCTGTCACCGATCCTAACAAACTGTGGAACGAGGTCAGGAACACGAACGCCAGCGATGCGGCCTACCACCGGGCAACCTGCTCATCTATGCTCTATATATATATATATATATATATATATATATATATATATATATATATATATATATATATATATATTACCAGTACGTATAGATTCATACATATATATAAATATATAACTGTATAGAATTATCAGGTCGGTATAACTCGGATAGGCTCGTAGGGCCTCGGAAATCGGCGGCCACAGTCGACGTTTTCTCGACAGCGCTTGCGACCTGCTCTACTACACTAGTGTACTGTACTAGGGGTTGAGGACTGTGGCTTCAAGAGAGGGTGAAACGTAAAAGAGGGATCTAAATCAAGGGATGGGGATGAGGATAATATTGTAGTGGGGGAAAGAGGCGCGAAGGTAAACTCAGCATATATAGTATAGAAGGTGAGCAACGGTATATACAGGTGTAGGTATGGGTATGGGTATGAGTATGAGTATTGCAGAAGGGTATACAGTAGTAGTAGCCAGGTAGGGGTAAAAAGGTGGACGAGAGCCACGCTCTGCCGGCGCGTACTACTACGATCTGGCACTCAGATTCGCGGTGCTAGTCATTGGGCGTCGAGACGCCGCGTCGTGCGAGCTATCACAGCTCTGTCTCGTGTCTGATCAAATAAATATCGTTAAATTACTACACATGTTGTAAAGTGCATTTACTTATTTTTTTATTTACTTACTTACAGTAAGTCACTCAGTTCTTTGCCACGTGGATCCTGTATTTTTATGGAAAATTTTAATTGATCATTTGTGTTAGTGATTGTTTTTATTTTATATTTATCTTTGTAATTTTTTTTTTTTAATAGTTTAATTGAGGTGATGTGCGGATGCTAATGACCGAGGTGAAAATAATAAAAAGTTTTTACAAAACGGAGTAAAATTTTTATTTTGAAAAAAAAAAAAAAATAAAAAACGTGGTGGCAGTGTGCTAACGAAAAAGTACTTGAGCGTTTAGTTGGCGAATTTGCAGACTGGCACGGGCCAGCACCATTCTCTTTTCCCTTTTGTACAAACCCATCTTTCTTTTATATTTTATTTTTTTTTTTTCGTACACTCGGTGCACCAATTGCGCCATTACTTTAACAATTATTATTATTTCATGAGTTTTTATTGTTTTATTTATTAAAAATAATATCACATATGACATAAAAGACTTCCGGTATCTTTTTAAGACCGCGTGCTCAGACCTCGTGAGTGCGTTCCCTGACTTACAAGCCCTTTCTTTTTTATTGTTTTTTCTTGTGTTATTTTATGCTCACCCTGTCGTTTTTTGTTAGATAAAATACAGTACACTGGTGGTGTACATCATCACCCTCGGGTGCTTTAATTCTTCCGCGTGCTTCACGTGCACTCAGACATTTCACAAGTCTTTCGCCCCCGTCTCTCTCACACTTACTCTATTTCTTGTGTCATGTCATCATTTCTTTGCTTGCACGTAAACAAACATGAAGAGTTACTCATCAGTCTTTTCCGGGTTTTGAACCTCTAAAAAAAATTTTTTTTTAATAATAATAATAATATATATAAAAACGTAAATAAAAACATTGGTTGCAGCGTCAAAGTGAGTGGATTGAAAGGAGAATGAGTTGGCTGGTGCAAGTGCCGAACACGATGACGACATGGAGAGTTACACTGACATTATCATTGAGATATAAAAAATAATAACGTTGATGTTGAGTTTTATTAATAAAATTTGTGATAGTGAATTGAAATATATATAATAATGGACTTCCAAGTGTGTATGATGGTAGAGTCCTGAAGAAGAAATTGAGCCATGTCACGTGTCGTAATTACCTTGGCACGTTCCAAGCAATTGACGCTATCGCGTCATGCACTTCACTTCCATTTACCATCGCTGCTAATAGTGTTATTGTTTATACTAATCGCGACAAATTTTGTCGCCGCTAGTGAATTTCCCGAAAGAGAATGCTGCGATCCTATATATCCGATACCAGAGCCAACTAGCAAAGCACCATCGGTTCCTACTCCTACTGGCAGAAGTGGTAAGTCTTCTATTTTATTTTTTTTAATTGATAAATTTGAGGAGACCAGACCGTGGCGAGATGATACTGAAGTTTGCAGGCGTCTTATAATTTTTGGATTTTTTTTCAAAGCGATTAATTATGAAAATTCAAATTTTTGGAAAAATGCACTTGTTGTTTTTTTAATTTTCTACATGTGCATATTTTTAGTTTTCTTTTTTTTCGTTAGTAAGTTGTTGAAAAACAGATCAGGAAATTGTTAATTGTTTGATAATTATAATAGTAGAGTTAGCGGACATCTGACAATTTTTAAAACTTAAAGAAAAATTTTGGCAGATTTTAAAAATTTATTGAATAAAAGTAAAATTAAAATTATAAGTAAATAAAACCATAAAAAAAATTCTGTATTCTGTGCTCCGAAAATTTTTTTTTTATTTCAAATTATTGCAAAATGATGAAAAATTTATTTGAAGTAGATAAAAATGAATTGCATTTGCCCTAAAGCCTCCATAATTAATTACTCACTTAAGTATCCCGCCGCGTCAGGTCTCCTCTATTATAACTGTGGGTTAAAAAAATATTTTTCTTAATGTATGAGCGTATAAAATTTTCTAAATACTTATTACTTTTTATTTCACGTGTCACGTGATTTATTTTGCGCGAGACAAATTATTTTGTCACAATTATTAGCATTCATTAAAAAAATTTTAATTCGTACTACCGGCCTTAGAAAAAATGATAAATTTTTACGGATAAAAAAATGTAAAATATAAATGAATACGATATAATTTAATGGTGAAACGATTATATGACATTAAAAGATATTTCCGATAGGTCCGAGGTTAAAATAATATATCGGTTATTGGAGTTCTTATACCGAGTAATAAAAAAATTTTAATAGTAAAAGAAAAGTAAAAAAAATAACAAGTAAAATAATAACTAGTGGACGATGGGGAAAAAAATGAATGTTTGTCTTTAGTTGGTTGAGAGTAAAGCTCTATTGACGTTAAATCGCACAGTAGAGAGCTCGAGCTTTAAGCGATGTCGCTATTTCCGCGCGACCTAGTTCGCGGCCGTATCCTCGACTCGTAACGAGGTCGCTTTAGGACAATTTCAGTGTTCAGTAGAACGCCTGTGGCTCGAGTAGACTTCTCTACTCTTTTGCTTGTCACCCTCTCACCTTAAGACGTCACCAGGACTCTTCAATAATTACACTCCTTTTTTATGCGTACTTTTTTTACTTTTACTTTTTTTTTAATTACTTACTTATACTTCTATTGTTTTTTTGAATACCTACACTTTGGTGTTTTTTTTCTTTTGCTATTGATACTGATGAGAGATCATTTATTCTTAATTACTTTTTTTGTCCATACCAATCGTGTATTAGAGCGAAATTCATTTCATTTTTTAATTAAAGTATTACTAATTACGTGTGTGCGGAATTTTTTTTCTAACTTGAGTAAATTAATTTGTCGGATGAGTTTTAAATTACTTTTCAAATGCATGTGAGATTGAGTAACGAATTCACGTTTTCCTTTTACGTCAAAAAAATTTAATAATAATTATTATTATTTGTAATAAATTTTTTTAAAATATTTTTGACGTCCACATACGTTGGTTTTAAAAAGAAATGTCTTTATAATTTGTATTATTCATCAAATTTACGAGTGTAATAATTTCTTTTTGTCACGTCATAATAGAACGTTCTAACATTCGTTTATGTATTTTAAAAATTTTTTAAAAAGAAACACATAAATTGTAGGGTTAATAGTTTTTGTTTTTCATCTGCGTTGAATGTTTACAGTGAAAAATTTTTCGTTCTTTATGTTGTTATTTTATTTATTTTTTTTTCATTGTGTATTTCTGTTCACAATCTTTTTATACTAGTGTGGCAGTTTATTTTTTTTTTTTTTTTACGGCTTTCAACAGAGTACGAGTATTTACTCAAAGCATTGTTAGTTTGTATACAACTATGATGTTTAAAAAAAAATACTTTGAAGATTTGTGTAAATGTTTTTTTTTTAATAAGAAATTTCACAACATAGATGAAAAAATTTCAGTACAAGTTTGTATGCACCTATGGGAATTTTTCCCATAATATACATACAGAAATTTTTTTTTTACTCCTATTGTTTCATGTTAAGGCCAAACTATGTTGGTCACAATGCAAATTGAAATATAAAAATTTTTAAAAGTTACAAAAGAAATTACTAAATATATGTAACAGATTGAATGATAAGTATGTTTCTGAAGATTGGAACCCGTTTTCGTACAACGAAAAAAAAAAAAATTGGAAAGTACGAAATTTACTGGATGACTAGATTTCTAAAATTTTTCACATAGATGCTGGTATGTCAGCCAAAATCTTAGACCACCCCTAACCTCTAGACCTACCGTTTAAGTTACCCTTAAGTAGCCAAATTACATACATTTTTTTCATTTTCGTTGCGCGGAAAACGTTCTGATCTTCAGGTACATAGATAAGCTACTGGGGATAATTTTTAAATTAAATAAAATACCGAAGCAGTCAGTAGTTAAAATGAGACCTTATAATTTAAAACGAGAACATTTTCTTCGTGTTTAGAAACTTATGATTCCTATCGACTTATGGAAATAGTTTATATATATAAGGGAGGTTTCGACACACAACTGAGAGTTACTTTAATATATTGAGTAGGTGGATCTTTTATACATATAAATGGTTACTATTAATGGGAAATTTTCCCATAATAATGCAAATATTTTCATAATGTATAAGAACTTCTTATATATTACACAGTGAAAAATCGGGAGTGAATACGGTTTTATTTAAATCTCAACTAACCCGAGTTCCGGAGTTAAAAAGTAAAATTTCTTTAGATGAGGAGTAATTATGGAGTTCTTTTTTAAGCGGAGTGATTTCGTAGAAACGCGGGTGTTAGCTTTCAATCAGATTTTAATCCGCATTCACTTCAGTCCGAAGTTTTAACACTTAAGTAAATTTATATTTAATAGAAATAACTTTTTCATTTAAAACCGAATTCACTCCGCCACTCGTAGATCCAGAGTATCAGAAAAAAATCACTCTGAATACGGAGTAAACATGGAGTTTATTTTTCCAGTGGAGTGATTTCAGAGTGGTCTGGATTTTATTTAAATCCACATTCACTCCGATCCGTAATTAATTTCACTCCGAGGGAATTAAATAAATAAAAAATTATCCACTTCGCATCTATTCTGAGTTCATTTCGCAAATTTTTTTCAGTGCGGTTTTCATAATTGACTCCGTTCTGTTAATTTTATCTCCATAACCGATGTAATATGTTTATATTTAGGTTAATTTATTAAATTATAACAATTACAAAGAGTTAAAGTTAATGATGCCAATGAAATTTTATAATGTAGTATAATAAAAAAAAAAAAAAAAAAAAATATGAGGGACGTTCAACAAGCTTTTAAGATCCAGTAGAGACTAGGTATATAGTCGGACGTCCAACTTTTATTTAAAAACTGTCGGCGACATACGGTGCAGCACTTGGTAGTGCTAGTGGAAGAAAACGCGTGAGAACAACCACATAGTGAGATTCTCTTGAGAGTAAATAACATTCGGCGAACCAATATCGAATGCGGGTGACACAAGTTTTGTAGTCAAACAGTGAGTACAACTGTTAGTAGGTAGAGCTACTTTTGTGAGGAAAAGAGGATGGAAAATAAAGTAAAATAAAAGGATAAAATAGAACAAAAAGACTCAACTGGGGCTTTTTCACTTTAGAAAGTTGAATTGACTCGAGTAAAGTAGAGAAAAAATTTTATTTAGACATTCAATTTGTTTATAATTTACTTTTTTTAACTGTATATTTATTTTTTTTTTTTTTTAATAGTCATTAATTAAGTGTTAACAGTTGGTTTTTATTTATTTCGCTTGTCCGGTTTTCAATCGTGAGAAGTTTGATAATTGTTTTTATTTATTTATTTTTTATAGAATTTATAAATGTGTCGTAATGTAGTGCCTAAAATAAAATTTAATTTTTTTGTTGCAAGGTTTTAGTTTCCTTTAAGCTTAGGGTTGTAAAATTAAGGGTTAGGGCGGCAGTGAAGCAATAAAACAGTCGGGCAGATTGTTGCCAGATGCCAAAATAATATCGAGTGCTATTTTTTTGAAATAAGTTACTGTAGAAATATTGTAAGACAAGACAGTACGAGGTATGAAGTATGAGTATAAGGGTGAAAAGGGGCAAACAGGGCCAATAGTATTAAGAGTAGTTGTAATTTTTAGTGTTAGTATTTTGAATAAATTAAATCGCTATTTTTGAGCCTATCTTTCTTCTTGATTTGCGATCTTCTATAAATCTATTAATAGGGTAGAAGTGCCATTTGTGGCCACTGCTCCATTTTTGGACATTTAATACTTCATTTTAATTAATGAAGAAGTATAAAATAAAATTTCCATTAAAATAGTGGGGTAAAAGTATTTTGGAACACATTTTTAATATAAATGATGTCATTGCGTTGTTTACACATTATTTTATTAAAATTTTTCAAGTGTCCAAAACTGGCCAAAAATGGTACCTCTATCCTATTTCTATTAAATTATACAATGTAAAAAAAAACAACCGGGTTGTCCAAACGGTGTAGGTGTTAAAATTTTCAGTGTTGAATTTCAGCACCAAAAGCGGTGTTAAAATAACACTTTTTTTTTTCTTTGATACGTGTTATTTTTACACCGATTGAACACCGACAAATTACACCGCCTACCCCATTGTTATTTCATTTTAATAAATTAAACGAAATTTTTTTTTATCGCTCTCTGATTTGTAAAATTTAAAAATAAATTCTTATTTTAAATTTGCAAATAAAATTACGTATAACTATTTTATTCCGAGTTATACTTTTTTAAAATTTAATTATTTTGTTGAGGTAAAAAATATTAATTTTTTATGAGTACGGAAAATAAGTGCATTTTAGATTAATTCAAGGGTATTATAGAATATTTTAAAATAGATTCACCGCAGAGATTAATTTGATAATACTTAATAAATATTCCAGTTCTGTAATTGAAATATGGATATTAGTTATAAAAAAAAAATAATAACTCAACTCACCAAATTTCCTTAATAAATACCAGTACTGAAAATCTAATATTAAACATTAATATATTCAAATATCCTGTATTTAACTACAACGTACTTCACAGTGCTATTTTAAAACATATATTAATTTATGCATTCGTTTAATACTATTCCACAAAATCCCTTGATATTTGATTAATCCGCGATACAGAAACCACAATAAACTTGATTACTGACGATTACTGATTTTAATTTGAATTATAATTTATCATACGACTGTCAGTTATCACCCGTAACTCAAATTACAATAGTCTAGTTTAGTTTTATTTATTAATTATTAATTTCTCGTTATTCACTATGATCAACATGCATACACTATAAAAATTTGCGATTTGAACTCGGATTAAATCTCTAGTGAATGTGGAGTGGATGACTTTTTATTCACTAATCTTTTCGGAGTGAAATAAACTCCGGAGGGAAGGATAGATATATTATTTATTTGACCTTTTTCTTTTTTTGTAACTCGATACCTCAAAATTTTTTTTTTGGATTTCATTTACTATTCGTAGCTCATTTTCTTTTACATCCAATCTGCAATGAGATCAATACTTATTGTAAGTAAATTTTTTTTCAGTGCGGAGTAAATGCGGAGCGGATTACTTTTTATTTATTTAATCCCCCGGAGTGAAATTTACTCCGAAGGGGAATTTATTTTAAAATTAAAACTCCGATTCGTAGCAAATACAGATTTAAATAAATGCCAGACCCCTCCGAAATCACTCCGCTGAAAAAACAAACTCCTTATTTACTCCGCATGCAGATTGATTTTTTTTGACACTCTGGAACTCCGAGTGACGGAGTAAATTCGGATTTTTAAAAAATTCGCACTCCCGATTTTTTTACAGAGTATTACATTGAAATGTAGAGTTAATGTAAATTCTGTAGAATTTTGATTATGAAAAAAATTTTTATATTATAAAACTCGTGGTCTTTTACTGGCTTCGTTTTTTTCTACGCAATTAGGATTTAAAATTAACGCCGTATTTCCCCTTAGTCCCAAGTTTTAAAATTTTTATAACTAACTCAAAGCTTTAGAATCTTCAATCATACATCTACTTTTTGTTAGCTTGTAAATAAACAAAGAAAAAAAGTTGCAAAATATCAATTAAGAGTATACTGTTCTTAAACTGAAAATAAATAGAACTCTACAGTAGAGTTACCTTCAATATAATATTTATGTAACAAAACCCCCTGAGTATAGTATAAATATTAAAATTTACACTTTTATTAATAATTTAAAGTAAACTGATTGCATTGAAAGCACGTGGGCATTGGGATATGTAAACCTCAATATGAGTATCACTTGAGATACTTGGGATTAGTTGGGTTAAACTATCTCCTACAAACTTATACTCCACATATACGGACCTACACTACAGAACAATATCTATAATACAAACGAGTTGAATGTCGCTTAACTCGATTATCGATTTTGGCATCGTGTTAAATTTAACTCTATCATCGCAAACGTTTATTAAAACTATTCCGTAGCACTTGAAAACTCTCTGTTGTCTTTAATATTGTCTTGATTGTCACTGTCCTTTAAAAATAATTCAGAATAACTTACAGCATGTATTTGAAAAGTAAATAATGAATGTCAATAATATTGACGAATGTAAGCGGTCAATTTAAATGATAAATATAACTATTAAATTAATTTGTCAGTTGTCATCATAATATTATGGAAATGACATACATCTTATTAATTGATTGATTGATTAATTAATTAGCTCGTTAATTAATTAGTTAATTATATACAAATAAACAAATGTTCTATCTTGTCCCCTTTTCGAGTATACCTCGTAACTACATTTTTTTCATAATTTAAATTATAACTGAAAAACATTATCTAGTAGTGCTACTGCGTAAGAAAGGCTTCAAATTTTAATAATTATAACAGAATGTTCGAGAAACTTGGATTTTAAAATTTTCATTAACGCATGTGTACCAGAATAAATGTTTTGACCGATTTTTGAAAAACTTATAATTTTGTAGCTACGAGATTAACCCAGAAAAGGGACAATCTTAAATTTGGGGACGGGAATAGGGACAAAACGAGAAAGTTGCGGAAATAATGGATTTTTACGCATTTGAGTTTTTTTTTTTTTGACTTCCATTTGAAGTAATTAAGTCTAATTTCAGCTGCCCTAGAAAACTTTTTTCCCTGGGCCGGCAAAATGGACCACCCCGAAAAAAGTAACAAATTTTTTTCGCTTTTATTTATCAAAAAAGACTATAAACAAGTGTTTATATCTAATCTAAGTGAAAAAAAAGATTTGTAATACTGCAGCGAGAAAAATGTTGACTCGAAACCTACAAATTTTTATTATGATGTCGACCAAACTTGAAGCAGGAAGTTGAGCATCCAAAAAGTGATTATGCTATTATAAAAAATTATTATACTGCATGGCAATTATTATAATGTATGAAAGAAATTATTATTAAAGTTGATCGATGATAAGTTTTTCGTGTGCAGTAAGTATTGTGATACAGCATAATAATTTTTCGTATGAGCATAATAATTTTTCAGGTGCGTCACTTCCTATTTCAAGTTTGGTAGACAGCATAATAAAAAATTTTAGGTTTCGAGCTAACATTTTTCTCCGTGTGTTAGTAAATAAAGATGCTGAAAAAATAAAATTTTTATTAAAAGAAATAAATTTTATAAAATTCAAATATAGTGAAGATGACACCGTATATATTTTTGTGGCCAATAATCCATCGATTTCACTGAAAAATTTCTATAAAAAATTTTTTAAAAAAAATTTTGAAAACAAAGTTTAGACATTCAAAATTGTACAAAAATAATGATAGGAGTCAATGACGTTTGGAAAAATTTTGAAAAGAAACATTTTTTAAAAAGTTTTTAGGGGTCCTTTTTACCCGCCCTGCTCCTTAGTATTTTTGACTAATTGTTTTTTTATTTTAACATATTCATGTTAATATTTAAATTAAATAAAAGAGCATGAGTGGTTGCAGATGGGCGCACGATCGATCGCGTGTCTGTTTGCCACATGCTTGCATTAAGAGGAATAAATAATAAACGAGGAATAATAAGAATTTAAAAATAAAATGAAAAAACACTTCCATATAATGATAATAAGAGTAAAAAAAAAAAATAGAGAAGGATACGTTAAAATGTCACACTGGACTGTCCGTTAGATGAAAATATCTTTCCACACCGAGTAGACGTCTATTATCCTCAATTGATGCCACCGTGATCGATTGCAGTACTCTCTGGCCTTTTTACTTTTTTTTTACGTTTATACGAGAGTTTTCGGCTTTACGATTACCGCTACTTTAGTAGTTTATCGATCGTATGATAGCTAATAATAAACTTACGTTTTGGTAATAATACACTCGGTTATAAATTACAATCTATTGGATAATCAGTAATTTAATTATTTTTATTGTTGAGCCTGGATTTTTTTTTTATTTTATATTAATTTTTTATTTAATCATAAAATAGTATTAAATATATATTGTATTTTATGATTTAATTGAAATTTATTGTGCGTGACATTTCAAGCATTTTTAATTAAAAATTCAATTTTAAATGTATTGCATTATTATTATTATTGAAATATATTTATAAATATCCGTTAAAACGAGTTAACTTCGCAAATTAATTAGGTCAAATTCATATATGTTTTCTGATATACATTTATTTATGTTTTACTCTTGATACTGAAGTATTTTTAACTAAAATATGTTTACTCTGACATTTTATTCGATAAGACATCGTCGGAAAATTGTATTTAGTAATTTTGTTCCTTTTAAAATTATTTTGATTGGCAAATAAAAAACTTGAGTTGATATTTGTAAAATTAATTAAATTGGTTCAAATGATGGGGCTCTATATTTTGAGGAGCTACAAAAATAGTTTGTAGTAAATAATATTTTAAGTGTTTATTTATATAAAATTAAAAAAAAATATTTTTAAATCTCAACTTAATTATTTGATCGGGTTGATAAAGTCACTAAAAAATTTTTATAGGTCGGAATAAATAGACTTGCATGTTTATTTTAATATAATTAATAACCAGTAATAAATTATAATTTTTTTAAATGATAATAAGGGACTGTTGGGAAAATGGGGACGTTATGAAAATAATGAATTTTTGTTTGACGGGATTATTTTAAATGTTTGCTCAGATTTGAAGACAATAAAATTCTTTTGAATTTTAAACTGGTAGTTAATTATTTTTTTTTTAACTTTGGACAAAAAAAATTTGAATTTCGGAGCCTAAAAAAATTATTAAAAATTAACTTTTAATAAAAATCAAAGTATAAATTTATTAAGAAATGTTATTTATAATAGAATGCAAGAGTAATAGTGTTAAAAATTTAGTATATTATACACCAAGGGAGGAAAGTAAACTGAAAAATTTTTTGGTGTGAAAATAAACCCCAAGGACTTTACGTTGTCTATTCGGTGTGAAATTTTCTTGGTGTGAAATATGAAGCCGAGCACTTTTGACACGGTACGAGCGTTTTTTTTTAGATCAGAGTTATTCATTGAAATATTGTCTGAATAATCTGTAGTTAAAAATTATTAGATGATATACAGATTGCAGTACTAGTATATTATTACTATTATTGATGTAGATCAAAATTAAATACCTAGTATCGAAGTAATCGAGTGTTTTGAACGAAGAATTTATACATTTACACCATTGGTGTAGATTAACAATTTTTACAGTTACCCGATTCAAAGGCGAGGGTGTCAAACACGGATTGGGCCGATCTATATTCCTCCGTAGTGTACAGACAATTTTTCACCATATCTACACCTAAAAGTTTAAATTTCGGCCTCTGTTTACGGAAAGTTTTCATCTTTCGTTTTTTCATAAAAGGAAAGAACGACTTTCTTCCCTCTAAACAGGCAGGGTTTAAATTTTTGGCGCAGGTATGGTGAAAAAATAATTGTGGAAGTAGTAAATGGCGATATGAGCATTCAAAAATTTTTTTTTTCTAAAATTTTTGGTCGAATCCTTGTTTGTTAAAAATAAAATGTGTCATTATGAATTTAATTAAATGAACGTGAATAAACGAACAATTAAAATACGATCCATTATTACATAAATAATTTAATCAATTTTCACTATAAACAGAAGTGTGTATAAATAAGGTAACTTAATAAATATTAAATTTTCGTTTTATATGACACATTTAATTTTTACAACCTTTGCTGCAGTGAAGCTAATTAAATTATTTGACATCGTGTCTGTTATAATATAAAACATTCATTTTTTCTATAAAATAATTTTATGCTCATAAATTTGCTTATTTAAAAAGTAAAATAATTATTATCGATTAAGCAATTAAAACAATACTAAGCATTTATATATATGTAATTTGTGTATATATGTATGCATGTATATATTTCTGAAAGTTTCTTAGGTTGACACGCAAAGTTTAATGAACCCGCGTTTCTCGAGTTTTCAGTACAGTGTGGGAGTCATTAATTCGATGTTAATTCGACGGTATTAGAGTAAAACCGGGCGTCGAGACTTTAATATTGTCGTTAAGGTGCCGGCTCGTCACGCGAGTCAATTTTCGATCAGTGAGTGCGATACCACGCGATACGATGCTCACTCAACAATTTGTATTTTCTAGATATATGTATATGTAAACGTGCGTGCACATATATATTATCCTTTACTTAGCTACAAATTACGAACAAGAATTTCAATGAGCCTCTAGTTGTATTCTAAGTGTTCATATACATAAGTATGCGTGACTATTAACATGTTATTGACTTTTATTACACATCAATACAACATGATAATTTGTTGTAATTTGTGATTATATAATTATATAAATGGCTTTAAATTATTTAACCATTTTATTTATAAGTATTTTTGTTTTTTATCCACAGAAAAAAAAATTTTTTGGCGCAAGAAATATTTTGCATTATAAAATGAAAACAAACATTTTTTTAGGATCAGAAAAAATTTTCTACATTCAAAATTTTTTTTTGCTCCAAGAAGATTTTTATTTTCAATTTCTAATAAAAAAATTTCTTAGGATGAGTAAAAATTTTCTAAATGGAAGTAAAAATTTTTAGTCTCAAGAAATGCTTTTTTTCAAATGTCGAAATTACTAAATCAGTTTTATTTATTAAATATTCTACAGCGAAAAAAAGAATTTCTTGCCCTAAAAAATTTTTTTTCACTTTAAGAAAATTTTTGTTTTTAATACATAATGTAAAAAGTTTCTTAGGGCAAGTAAAAATTTACTTGGGGTGAGTAAAACCTTTTTGCGCTAAGAAATTCGTTTTTTTTCTGTGTGCGTGTTGATAATTATATGGCGATGGCATAAGACGTGAAAAAATTGTTTTTTATTCCGGTTCTCTGTAAAGAAATAATATACAAAAATAACAAACTACCGTTCCAATGGCAACCATTATCATATTTTTTTTACCTAGTATGAACATAGTTAAATATTTAGGTCCAATCAAAATAGTTTATTTTAGTGCATACAATTTTGTTGGTGACATAAATAATGTAATTATTTTCGTCTGGCAATTACAACAATTAGTCGATAATTTTTTATGAGTTCTAAAAATAAGCCTGGTTCTCATTTGGATAGTAAAAATAGTATAGAAATTATTTAGTGATTTTTTTATCTTCTTCTGACCGACATCGGTACTTTTTTTATCACAATAAATATTTCAAATAATTAACGACCTATTTTAATTTTTATATATCATTAATTATTTTAATCGCTTAAAATTGCAAGATAAATTTAAAAAATTAAATACATGTTTATATGTCAGTGTCTGTAAAAAAACAGATTTCTATTGTTTCTCATCCTCTATAAAAGTTTAATACCTTTAGAAATATTTCATCGATTTTCGTTAAATTATTACTAATGACATAAAATTTATTTACAAAATTAAATATTGAAACATCCGAAAAATTAATTCGTAATTTATTATCCGATATATACAATATAATATTTTCAAAAAAAGATTTTCCTTATAAATTTACCAGCTGAGAAAATTCTCAAAAATAGGATCTCATTTTGCTTCAGGTTCTTCTTTTTTTACTGTAAATATTTATAGTTTTTGTAAAATTATTTTTCATATTGTCGGGGAAGATCAATACAGATGCTTTCAGTCGAAACAAATCGATTTCAAAGCAACGACAATCTTAGAGTTTGAAATGATCAGTTTCTTCCCTAGAGACTTAAATGTCTTGTTTCTTCCTGATGATTCTGTTCCAAACTTCACTTCAGCCCTTCACTGGTAGAATCCCATTGTAAACCTCAGACTCATCATTTGTCATTTTAACCAATACAACAACCAACTTGACAGTTTAATTAGTACATGCACTATTGGTCGTACAGTGTCTAGTTTCGACTGGATTCGGACATTGACACTCGACACTTTAATGCATCTAATTATGAAAAATGAAATGTGTGAAATAGAATCAGTAGAGGTTTCAGACAACCGAAAGGAATGACAACCACTCATTTTAAATCATGTTGTTCTATCTTTTACTACACAGTATTCTATATTTGTCTCTAAAAATTCATTGCCTTAAAAAATCTGGAGTTAAAAAATAAAATCTCTTTACACGTGGAGTAAATATGGATTTTTATTTAAGCGGAATAATTTCGTAGCGGAATATTTCGAAGGAAATAAATTATTATTTAATTTAATTAAACTTAATTAATTTTGACTGTTCTTATGATAATGAAATTAACATGACAAGTAGCGTTTAAAGAGTAAAAAATGAAATTATCGATGAAGTTGTAGTTATTAGGATGTACAGAGTAACTGTATGGCGTAAAATGGCCTAGACGATTTGTCTTGCTGGGTTGTGATCACCAAAGAGACTACTTGGTTGATTAATCCCGTCAAGATACTCAGAGTCTCCTTTTATCCATTACCAGCTCCCGGGTGGCACATTCTCCTGAAAACTTTAATATTGTCAGTCGTCGAATTACTCGTACGAACGAGTTTAGTCCTGAGCGAAATTAACTCCTTCGTTTGTTCTTCCTTTTCTTTGCTTCTTCCTCTTCCTTAAACTTTATACTTTTTTTTTACCCATGTTGACATGCCACACGATCGAAAGCACTAAACTTTCTTTCGTGTACCTGATCGAATTAACTTTGTGGTGCAGATACTACCGAGCCATGAAAAAATTTACTTCTCCAATAGTTGTGTGTAAAAATAAAAAATGAAAAAAAAAAAAAAAAATAAAATGAAAAATCGAAAAAAAATTTAGTGAACTTCAATGTGTTTACTACTTCAATTTATTTTGTGTCGAAAAAAAGGCCTATGGGAGCAAATTTAATTTATTAGGATTTCACGTGATACTCGACCGAAATCACTATTGAAATAACAGATAGTCTAGTGTCACGAAGGTTATAGAAAAATCGTCGAAAAAAATATCTCACTCTATTTTATTTTCCATAAATAAATCATTGGCTGTTATATTACTTTACATAATTTGTTATGTCGAAAAAAAAATGTTGCAACTCAAAAATATCAGGATTTCGAATTATACTGTAAAAAATTTGCGGAGTGAACGCGGAATGAATGATTTTTTATTTAATTAATCCCCACGGAATGAATTTCGCTCCGAAAGGGAGCTTCAGAAAATATTAATTATAAAAATAATTACTAATATATAGTGAGCTCAGATCTTTGATATTTAGACATTTATATTGAGTACGGAAATAATTACGGGCTCCCTTTCCATATTTTCGCGCGAAATGATTTTTAAAAATTATAAGCAGCTGATAATAAAACTTTAACAAATATATTTCCTCTGAGTCTCAAACTGTATTATGATTTACATCAACCATATCACGAGATAAAATTTCATATTGTACCGAAATATAAATTATTCCCATAAAAACTATGTCACTATAGCTGTTCAATAATTTAATATTTTCACTATGTATTATATATATGAAATTATAATTTAGTGAGCTACTAAAACATTTTATAAATTAAAAACATAATATTTTAAGTTTAATTATCAATATCTGAATGAATTATTTATTGAAATAATTATGGTTCTAATTAACAGCTGTTTCTATTAAATATAAATTTATTTAAGTATCAAAACTCCGAACTGGAGTTAATGCGGATTGCAATAAAAATCCGCATCACTCCAAAATAACTTCGCTCATAAAATCCCTATTCATTCCGCATGCAGGGTGATTTTTTTAAAAACTCCGGAACTCTGAGTGATCCAATGAATTCGAATTTAAATAAAATCCGCAATTACTTCAAATTCACTCCCAATTTTTTACAGTTTAGGAACTTTGTATCTTGAAATATAAGATTGCAAGTAAAAATGTACGAAATTAAACTTTTTTTTATTATTATTATTAGAGTATTATTTTTTGTAGCGTGTAGTTACGATGTAGTATGCCAACATTTGATGGTCCATCTTTCGCGCACTAACAGCACACTAAGACAAGTATTGTGCGATAACACGGAATTTCGTGACCTCTCGACAACATTATACAAACTTTACTATTTGCTTAATAATCACCATTATTTTAAAGCCAGCAAACAAACTGATAAGAAATATAAACAATTTATCACCCACAGTTTCGAGCAAGCCGTAACAAAAATTATCATCTATTCGTTTTTTATCACCTAATCTTATTGAATATTTTAATGATTACTTCCGGTATCGCTCGCGATTTAATTGATAAGTCCACTTTGCTCAAAATAACAAAAATTTTTTAAATAACAGATGTCAATACGATAATTAACATACAGAAATTAATAATTAAAGTCATTTATAATTAATAATTACCTAAAAAAAAAAAAATATAATTTCCATTTATATTTAATTAATGTCATGTTTGCAATTTTTTAAATCTAGCTTAATTAAATAATATTTTTTCCAAGGATTTAATTAATTTAATTAGATAATTACTCGTACGTTCTAGATCAAATCCTCCTGTCTTTTTTTCCTCATTTTAATTGACAGTATTAGTTAATTATTCAGGTCAATTATTTTAAAAATAGCAATCATTTTATTTTTTCTTCCCAAATTAAAAATACCTTTTGCATAAAAAAAAAAAAAATTTTGTTTCATCGATTAAACGTCTGATAAAATCTAAATTTCACGTCACTGTGTCAAGTGAATATCAGTCCGAAAAATAAAAAAAAAATATATATATATATATATATATATATAAAATAAAGCCATGGAAATTAAAAAAAATAGTCATTCAGCCGCCATTTTCACTAAAAATCGTCTACCGAGAAAATATATAGAAAATCGCAACATATAAGCGTTTGCTAAAAATAAAAAAAAAAAAAAATAAAATTTTTATTTTTTTTTTCAATTCTATCGTGTAGATTTATTTTGAAGAACGTCGACAGTAGAATACACCCGATGCTCTCGCGATCGAGGTGTGCAAAATATATATCGACATACAGATTTAGGGGAGACCGGGGCATAGCGGCCCACTTAAGCGAGTTATTATTTCTAGCTACTATTGATCATCTAAAAAATTTTCTTGTGCCTTATCTTGAGGGAATATATGATAATTTGGTCAAAACCCACAAAAAAAAAATTTTTTTTTTCTGGGGCACAACGGCCCACTTCTGGAGAATAATTAAAAAAAAAAAATATTACCAAAAATTTTTTTCTTTTTTAATATTATTCATTTATTCTAATTTAAAAAAAAAACATTTTGAAATGATAGTTATTATTTTTTAACTTCCCCCACCCCTTTTCACTTTCTTTGTTTAGAAAAAAATTAAATTACAAAGATTTTCTATTTGAAACTCAGAAAAAATTTTAATTCCGTACGATGTAAATTTAAAAGTACCGCCAAACGATTGGTTGATGACATCAACGGTCGGTAAAGTTTTTGAAACAGTCGCTAAGTGGCGTTGTAAATGTTGAAAATAAATATGGAGTTGTACATCATATGACTATATTTGTGTTGGAGGTTCACTACAGTTCGGCGGTAAATTTTACAATTTTAATTTTACTTCTCATATTTTCTAAAATAAAAAATGGTGCGCAATTATAAATCAAAAAATACTCATATGTCATGGAATGAATTGGCTATGGCAAAAGCTATCGAAGCAGTTAACCAAGGAGAGATGGGATATCTTGCTGCTTCAAAAGCGTTTGGAGTACCAAAAACCACTCTGAGACGCCGATCCAATTTTTATAAATTAAACAATGATATAGAGTTTGTATCATCGAAAGGTATTGAGAATCTAAAACAATTATTTTATTAATACACAGTAAAAAATTTTGCATCAATGCGTCAAAAAATTTTTATGCTAAATATTTAACATAAAAATTTTTAACACAAAATTCTTTGATGAGAATTAATTTAGCACATATTTTATAATTTTAAGAATTTTTTTAACAAATAAATTGTCAAAAAAAAAAAAAAATGAGAAAAGAAAATTGACATTTAGAAAATAAAAAAAATAAAAAATCCAATTTTTTAGGAATAATTTTTTGGAGTAAATTAATTTATTAAAAAAAATTAAAAAATTGTCAAGCGACTGCTAACTTTAATGGATTAATTTTTTGACGCAATAATAACGTAAAATTTTTTACTGTGTAATTTAATCGAAGAAAATAATTATAAACTAAAATTTTTATTGTAGGGCTACCCAGAAAGTTTACTCCAGTTTTTAGTCCTGTGCAAGAATCCGAACTTGTCAGTTATTTAAAAGATTTAGAAAGTCGATTATTTGGATTATCAAGCTTCGAGGTGAGAATCCTCGCTTATCAGCTCGCTGAAAAAAATCAAATTAAACATCCATTTGTAAATGGAGTAGCTGGAGAAGATTGGCTGCAAGGATTTTTGAAACGTAACCCCACCTTATCGTTACGCAAACCTGAAAGCACATCAGCAGCACGGGCAGCTGGTTTCAATCGGATTGTCATTCAAAATTTTTTTAACTTACTAAAACAGATTATGGAAAAATACAATCTACTTCCTCATCGTATTTTTAACGTAGATGAAACTGGCTGTAGTAGTGTCCCAAAAACTCACGGGAAAATCATTGTTGAGAAAGGAAAAAAACAAGTTGGAATTTTAACGTCAGCTGAGCGAGGTAAAAATGTGACAATGGAGCTTTGTGTTTCAGCTTCAGGACAATTTTTACCACCATTGTTCATTTTTCCTCGTAAGCGTATGAAACCCAACTTGTTGAATAATACAATCCCAGGAAGTTGGGGGCTTTGTCATTCCAGTGGCTGGATGCAACATGATCTCTTCTTGCAGTGGTTCCAATGGTTTGTTGACCAGGTTAAGCCAACTTCTGAAGATCCAGTGCTGCTGATTTTGGATGGGCATACGACACACACTAACAATTTAGATGTGATTGACTACGCTCGTGATCATCACGTTGTAATTCTTTGCTTGCCACCTCATTGCACTCACCGTTTACAACCATTGGATGTCAGTGTAATGAAACCAATATCTTCTTATTATGAGCAAGAAGTAAAAAAATGGTTATCAGAGCACCCAGGAAGAGTCGTCACGCCTGAAGTTCTGCCAATGCTGTTCAGTAATGCATTAAATAAAGCAGCAAAGCCTGAAACTATAATAAATGGTTTCCGAAAAACTGGAATTTACCCAATGAATCCAGATATTTTTGACTCAAAAGATTTTGCTCCTGCCGACACTACCAATAGCAACAAACCACCTGAAGAACAATCACTAGAAAATCTGACCCAAAGTCTGAGTGATTTGTGCAAGACAGATTTTATTGAAGGACCTGAACCCGAGCAACAACCTGAACAGCAGCAACTTGAGCAACAAGAGCTTAGACAGCAAGAGCCAGAAAAACCTGAACTGCAACAACAACTTGAAGAGCCAGTAATTATTCCAATTGCCTCCACCTCCACTGGTAAACCATCGTTGAGGCCCCCATCTAGGTACTTTAGACCACAAATTATTGACGAAAGCTCCGATGAAGAGATGGAAAAATCTCTTACTGAAAATATCACTAAAACTGCTGCATCATCCAAAGCAACGATGAGACAAAACACATCGAAGTTTTATGTAACACCTTACGACATCAAGCCATTGCCATCAAGAGACTCCCCGCCAAAAAAACGACGTCGAGGTGTGACGAGGATTTTAACCAGTAAACAATACCGTGATGAGTTGGAAGAAAAAAAAAATAATCAAAAAATAAAAAATATAATAGCAGAAAAAGTCACTAATAAAAACAAAGCTCCAAAAATTAAAAAAAAAAAAAGTTCTCAAAAAGAAGACAGTGATTGCCATTGCCTGTATTGTAATGGACTCTATTCTGAATCAAAGGAATCATGGATTCAGTGCAATAACTGCAAAATGTGGTCTCACGATTCCTGTGCAAGTATTGAGGAAGATTTTTCAGATGAATATACCTGTGATTACTGTGAAAATAATTAATTGTATTTTTTTATTTAATTGTTTAAATATTTTTAGAAAGCTAAGTGTTTAAAGATTTATCAATTATAAAAATTGTTCTTTGTTATAATTACTCTTAAAATAATTAATTGTATTTTTTTTATTTAATTGTTTAAATATTTTTAGGAAGCCAAGTATTTAAAGATTTATTAATTATAAAAATTGTTATTTGTTATAACTATTCTCAAAATAATTAATTGAATTTTTTTATTTAATTGTTTGAATATTTTTAGGAAGCTAAGTATTTAAAGATTTATTAATTATAAAAATTGTTATTTGTTATAACTATTCTCAAAATAATTAATTGAATTTTTTTATTTAATTGTTTAAATATTTTTAGGAAGCTAAGTGTTTAAAAATTTATCAATTATAAAAATTGTTATTTGTTATAATTATTCTTAAAATAATTTAAAATTTGTTGATTAATACAAAATATTCTTATTTTTTAAGTTGCTGTATAATTTTTAATCCCAAAAGTTTTTGTTATATTTTAGATTAGAAATTACTTGATTGTGGTTTGACAAATTTTAATTTTTTTGAAAAAAATTCTTATCAAATCATTTTTATCATAAAATTAAAAAAAAAAAAAATTTTATCAATATATTTTTGAAAAAAAAATTTTTATCAACAATGTTTTATGGAAAAAGTTTTTTGATGGTCCATTTTGCCCCGGATTTCGCTACTTAACTAAAAAAAATTAAATTTATTTTTTGACAAAATTTTTGGAGTGGGCCGCTGTGCCCCGGGTGGGCCGTCGTGCCCCGGCCTCCCCTATATTATCAGCGAATATAAATTTATGAATTTTATTTTCGTCAGACGGTTTATTTCTGTAGCTGTTATCCAAGCTAATTAGCAGCTTTCATTCGTTGGAACTGTAGTGCTCTGCTGTATTTTAAACCCCATTCCCTTTAAATGGTGACAATATATACGTATATATATGTATAGGGTAGATGGAAGTTGAGTTTTACAATGAAACGTAGAGTAAGTTAATTCATAGGGTAAAGTAACAGTTATTATGAACCACACGGTATTTGTGTAGCATTTTGAATGACGTTAGAGTTATCTGAGACGTCTAACGAGGCTGATAAGACTATATTATAAAGTGAGTTAGAGAGAGGAAGACGGTTTAGTTGAATTTCGGTGATGGTTTACTGTTTATGCCGTTGAGTAAAGAGCACAACAGTCTAGTATTATATAAAGGTACATTGGTAGGTGTACAGCTAGTATTTCAAGTCGATTCCTCTCTTCTCTAGAGTTTCGGCAGCTCTTACGCTTTCCATCACGTTTCCTTGTTTCTGGCGCCGGAATAACGGCTGGATTAGTACCAGAGTGAGTTATCCAAAAGTCCTCCTTCTCTCTACTTCACCTCGTGTTGGGTTTTGTTTTGTTTAGCTGTTGTTGCTTTGCTCGTGGGATGCTATTTGTGCTTTGCCTACGGCTTGAGGAAGCCACTAAACAAAATGCCGACGTTGACTTTACAAACGCCTTGATAATAAATATATAAACAATATATAAGTAGAAGGAGGATACGACAAAATAGAGTAGTCAAAAATTTGGTGAAAATTTTTTTTTTTTAATTATTCGAAATTATGATTTATTCTTTTTAAATCAGTTTTTAAACGGTTTTAGATATTTTATCTTTTTCATAATTGATTCACCATTATAACTCAAGTCGTTATCAGTAGAGTACTTGTAAGATTAATGGTTCGATTACAACTCAATGTATTTTTTTTTAATCTTTTAAAAACCGCTCGCTTTTAAAATGATAAGAAAAATTAATTTGTAGTTTTTTTTTTTTACTTTCAATAACAATCCCGTATACGAAAATTCGTTCCAAAAAAGTTCGACATGTAGAATTTCTAAACTTGAGACGGATTAGAATTTTGAGTGAAACTTTTTTTTTGAACTTGAAACTGTAATTTTGATAGGAAGAAAAAGTTTACCTAGGACTTTATATCAGCGAAATTTGAGTATGAAAAGAACGTTTTTGAAACATATTTCTCAAAATGTATTTTTCCTACATTTTACCTTGGTTCCAAAAAAGTTCAAAAACCTCTGATTTGAAAGTTTATGCACGTTTTTTTTATTCTTATGAGGCTGTTGGTTTCTAATGGGAACTTTTTTGGAGCGTAGGTACACACAAAATGTAGTAAAAATACGTTTTCAAAAATATGATTTAAAATCGTTCTTTTTTGACTCAAAATTCGCTCACATAAAGTCTTAGGTAAACTTCTTTTTTACTATCAAAATTACATTTCACACATTTCGAACTTTTTTGAAATCTTTTAAGAACTAATTTTCTTTTTACACGGGATATATGAGTCCGGACTTTAGACTTAAGGGAAATATAATATCATTTCATAGATAATTTGAGAAATTGAGTGCCTGGATTATTTCCAAGATAAAAGTAAAAATGAATGTCATTTAAATCATCATAATTTATTTTCCAAAGTTGTTTCTCTGCCTTAGCCGACTTAGATGTAAAAAAGTAAAGATAATTAATAAAAAACAAAAATTCCGTCTTATTTACTTTCATTTTTTTGAAACTATTTTTTTTTCTTTTTCTTTATTAAATGTAAGGCAGGAAAGAGTTTCCTTTATTATGTTTGGAAGGGTATGAATGTTTTTTTAGGTGAGTTATGTTGTTACATTTATAACATGCCTCAAGTATCAATCGCAGAAAATGGAAGTTCAAGTGAGATACTCTGAGGGAACTTTTGACGAGATAACTTTGCCCTTACCTAAACCTCCTCGTGCTTTTGAGCTTCCGTTAGTTGTTGTGTATATATAAACGTTAAAACTAAGCCTATATTATTTCCTCGGAAATGAATGTTCCGTGTATATACTGTTGAAACTATTCCATTTGAATTCCATACGAAAACAAGGTCTTTATCAAACAATTCAAAGCTATATAACCTGAATTATCGTCTCTTGATCTATCATTTTTTTTAATTATTTATTAATTTTAACTTTTATATTTTAAATAAATAATACCTTCTAGAATTTACTTTTACAGAACTTTTTTTTTAAGTTTAATATTTGTTCATTATTGTTAAAAGTATTTTAATTATACTTTTCATAACAATGGATACTTGTTAAATATTCTTAAAAAGTTTTCTATTATTTACTTTAGTCTAATTAAACCATTATAATTTTTTTTTATGTTCTTTCATTAAAAGTTAATTATTAAATTATTAAAAAGATAATTTTGAGAAATTGGGACACAATAAGATACTCTCGAAATTTGTTAAAAATTTTTTTTTAATCGAAGGTATTACCTATTATCGATACTCAAGATAAACTATTCTATGTAAAAATATTTTGATAACAAAATCTAAATTCTTTTTCAGTAACTTCCCCATTCGATACGTTTGTAAAAATTTGGTGTAACTATCAAAGCTTTTTTACATTTATTAGTAACTTTTTGAAAACTTTCATAACTAGAGAAGCATCTGAAAATCTTAAACTTATTTTTTGCGGGCTTTCTAATATTTTTTTACAATAATAAAGTGTTACAAAACTTAGATGTTTTACAGTTAGTAAAGACTTTGAAAACCGTAGGATATTTTTTGAACCTTAAAAGATTTATTTTCAGTCAATAAAACGTGCAGGAACCTTCTGAACTTTATTTGCAGCTAGTAATGTCTTTGAGAACTAATAAGAAGTTCGAAACTCATTTATTCGATTCCTTTATTAAATTATTAGCTGCGTCATTATACAAAAAAAAAAAAAAAAAAAATTTAACTATGATTTTATGAAAAATTTATCAACGCCGTTATAGTAATTTTTTTTTTTTATATATTATACTATTTGTAAATTGAGAACATTCATTTCTGAAGACCTTACTTACTCTTTATGAGGTGCCCTTAACTTTTACGAGTGACTGCAGGGTTTTTCGCTATGATTTCGCCCGTTGCACTTTTCACATAAACATTTTGCTTACTCTTTTTTATTTTTTATACTTAAACTTATATACCTTTACTTCATCTTCGATCCCGTTTTCTATTCGTTTCTTTGCCATTTCTCCGAGTAACTATTTTCACAGTTGAAAAATATTTCTTCCTTTTTTTTATAAATTTCATTATATAAACGGTTTACTTTTTTTTCTTCTTTTCACGAATGATATCTGATGAAATTGCATGCATGCTACTCAGCAAATAATTCAATAATATTAATAAAAAATTAAATTCGTCCCTTCCAATACTTTTTTCTTTATCGAAATTTTTTTTCAAACAAAATTCAATTTAATTTATATTTTGAGTGTTTTAATATCAGAAAGAAAAAATATATATAAAAACTAAAGTCAGTGACAATACTCATTGAAATGTAAAAAGTAAATTGAATTTAAAAATTCATGTGATATCAGAGTTCATTTTTTTCTTTTGAGTGGAAAAATTAATTCGAGATTAATTGGCAGTTCATATATATATAGAGATATATATTTTTTTTTTTTACTGAGAGGATTGAATTAGGAGAGAAGCTAGTTAAAGTGGAAAGCCAGGCTCGTCGATGGTTTGCCAAGAGATAAGACGGAAGGTTCAAGATAGATCGTAGTCTGAGAAAAGGATGAAGCGGACGGATGGTTCGAGTATCGTTGAAACGAGAAGCTCTAGAGAAATACAAGACGAGTGGGCAAGTGTGTGAGTGATTTTGGGGTAAATCAATATCACTGAAAAGTCCACCAAGTTAAATCTATATGTATAGGAAAGTGTATGAGTTGAAAAAACCAACTCACAAGTTTTTGAGGTAAAAGCTGTTTGTATCAGTGGGCTTCGATATCTTTTCGCTTGACATGGGGATAATCGTTGACAACTGACTTCCGCAGTTTGTCAGTTTATTGAGGCGGACATTTATTTTACGTTGACAGAAAATGCCTCCTCATCCGGAGGTTAGATAATAAATGATTGACAAAATGACAAGTTATCTCTTCCTTATATAAATACCAAATATATCATTTTTCGTTAGAGCTACTATTTTTATTTTATTTAACCTCTTTTTTTCTTTGGCTAAGTAATAGGATGTTTTCTAAAAATAATTTAATTAACTTTTCCAATGAAACAATTTTTTAAATACTTAAGGGTGATTTTCGGGAATTTTTAAAGAAAAATTCTGCATGAAATGTTTTAATGTTTCAAGGATATATTTGTGGATGTATAATGAATACAAGATCAAGTTTTTGGATCAGAAAATTCAAAATTCAGCGTACGTAGAAACATGTATAAGTGACGATTCGAATCAAATCGATCAGATGATTTGCTTTCTAGTTACAACCGCAGCAATTTTGAAAAATGTATTTTCGAGAACCGATAAGCAGCTGCTTTTCAGATGACTGTAACTCAAAAAAACTATTCGAGATATGGACTAGAAATTTTAGTATGTTATTTTTGAGGTATTGACTATCAACATATACAAAAAAAATTGATTTTTTCGAAATTTCACACTAGTGGTCTCTCTTAATATCAGATTAGAAATTATTAGAAAAAAAATTAATTATCAGGCGCATGTTTATATTTTTTTTTAATAGCGCAATTTTTTTTTATATAAAATAAAATAAAAGTATTATTTGCTTATTAAAAAAAAAAAAAATGGTTACAATATTTGGACGATAAATATAAATTACTTTTGGATGAATGAAAATATTTATATTTCCGTAATATAAATCGGAGATTAAATGAGAATACACGGCATTGTATTACACGAAAATGTAAATGAGCGCAGGTTACACATTTCATAAAATTCATGACGGTTGCCCGGTGAATTTCAGTTGCATTTCTATCTAATTAACATCGCTTAACATTGTCCCCATGCGTACACATTTCCTACTATATATACACTTACACATATCTTCTCTCATGTGTATACATTGTTATTATATTTTTTTATTCTCAATAAATACAATATCACAGTCGATAGCAACGGAAATACTCGACAAAATACTTTTTTGTTAAGCGAATACAATTCAATGTTTATTCAATCATACAAATTAATTTATTCAAATATTCATTTCAATATCATTCATATCTACACCAACAGTTAAAAATAAAATTTCGAAAATAATAGGGCATAAATTATTTTTACACTTGAAATATAATTTTATTCATAAATTCGTTGTTTTATTGCTACACTATTTATTATCACTGAGATTAAACTCTCGCGAATTTAACCCTCTATATTTTGAATAGCCTTTTTGGTTTTGTTGAACTTTATTTACCTCTTTACGCGCACTAGACATACATTTAGCTTTATACTGTGGTACTGTACAGTAATACTGTGTATATAGTTTGTAGCGGTTGTTTTCAAGGGATACACGTCGATCCCGTGAGCCCGTGAATTTACAAGTAACCAGTAAATATATACACAACGAGAGAGTTGAGTACCCGGCATCTGATGGTAATAAACGATCCTAGCGGGGTCCCTAAGAGACTCTGAAGTCGTTTTGGCTCACCTTGTTACGTTCAATGCTTTAAGCAATATGCATATACACATACACATACAAATATATACATATATACATACACATGTTACACGTGTGCATGAAATGATAAAGATGAGTAAAGAGTAACAAAAATATAATATTTACAGTCATTTTACTACCGTTAACTTTAATTTTATCTTCAACAGACGTACTTGCTATTTTATCGGATCTAAATATTCTTTGAGTTATTTATTACACTAAAAAAAGAACGGTGTATACTCACACTGTCCCAGTGTTAAGGTTATCGGTGTTAAAATTTTTTACGGTGTTAAGCAGTGTTAAAAAAAAGATACAATTGTGTTTCAAATAAAAAAAAAATGTATTCGGAAAAAAGTTCAGATCTGCATTTTGTCTATATCTGCCCAGATCAAATTAGATCTGTTCACAGCTGAAATAAGATAATTTCAGATCAATGCGATTTAGTGGGTTGAGTATCGTCAGTTTCTTTCCTAGAGCAAAAATATCTAATTTCTATTGGTTCAATTAATTTCTCACTCATTGATTTTACTCCTGTCTGGTTCGTAATTATTTTAATGGTTAACCTTAAAATCATCATTTGTAACTTTAATTGACTAAATTGACTCACTGATAGAAGGATTTCTTAGCATTTAAAAAGATTTCTCAAATACTAAGAAATCTATTTTGACACTTAGACATCCTTCTATAAATGCAGTAATATTATAAATTCGCGTATACATTATTAATATTAATTTGTCTCGTTTTAAGTGGATGTGAACATTGAAATTAAGTTTCAATGCTCACAATATACTTTATCTGAAGATGAACGTTTTTGGGAACCAAGTTGAGATTTTTTTGAGCCAAGAGAATTCATATTGGTCAGAGAAGATTTCTACTTTATCCGTGAAAATTGAAATTTAAAAAAAAAATTTTCCTGAATCACGAATATTTACTTTCAGTCGATAATTTTTTTTTCTATGTATATTTTATCACACAATATTACAGTAATTATAATTAACTCCGGCGTTCATTATACAAATACTTGAATGCAACAGGTGGACAGAAAGAGGAGCAAATTGTGCGGCATAACAGCCGAGCCGATCGAACGTTCTAGAATTACTTGTCGAAGGGTGGATATTCGGTTTTTGCGCTCGATCGCCTCGTGGTGACCGCCAACTGGACTTTTCTCTATGTCTATATTCATACATATACATATATATATGTGTATAGATCTGCACCCATCTATTTATATACATGTATGTAATCGAGACACACATGAGGGTAGACTTTAGCAATGTAGCAGTTAAAAAAAAAACAATCGGCTTTCCACTGAATATCGATTCAATTCAATGCAATTTTATTCCTCTTGAAAATACAGAGTTGAAGATAAAAAATTAATAGTTAATTATCCAAATCAAGTTTAATATATACATAAATTTTATTTTTAAAAAATGTGATATTAATTTACGGATAATTATTTTATAGCCATGCAGTGACCACAATTTAGCACACGCATAATTGATCTATCGACACTCACTAGAGAGTTTAGTTAACGGATTCCTCTAAACGCAATAGGTGTAGTGAGGAACGTGCGTGTGCTCACTCGATAATGCATTTGACGTCGATGACATTCTCGGCGTTGTTTGTCGATCGATTTAATCCAAACTCAAATTCCAATCGTGTTTCAAATTGTTATTGTCACGTTGTCGTATTCTGTAGATATATATAATAATATATTGTATATATATGTGTATAATATTAATTATCGAGAAACGTGTCAATATTTAAATAACGTATATATTCGCGTATATTCATATTTATCGTCGTTGTCGGTAGAAAACCATCTCACCCCACGTTTTTAAGAAAATTACATATTTGCATTTTATCTTAGTAATCGTCATAATACACATAGTTGATGCTTTGCTTACATTTTTTTTTAATTTTTAAAATTTTCAAGGAATCTTTTATTTTTATTTCATTATCATACTCTGATATTTATATATAATGTAATGAATATCTTTAATTTATTTAAAAAGATAAATTAAAGTAAATGACAACTGTTATTGTTTCATAAGATTTTCTTCTTGAATTTCTCTGTGCTCAATGAATATTCACGGCAAATAGTTCCGTCACTATCCGTTTGTTCTTCTTCTCTCAAGATTAACGTCTGCTGTATAGTTATAGTTATAGTGTCAGTGTAATGGATCCTGAGATAAAGAGACACTTGCTTTAGATTTTCCTCTCGCCATTCATTGTCGTTAATCTATTTAAGAGGCTTTTTAATTATTATGAACCACTACTGAACTGACTGCTACTGCATCTGTGTATAATGCAATATAAATGCTTTCATTGTAAATTTAAGCTTTACGTTTGATGAATTTTTTAAGCTTATCCTCTTGCTGATATAAGTCCTGAAGGGCTGTGCTGTGCATGCTCTGTTAATTTTTTATTTTTTTTTTATTAACTTACTGTGTTTTAGACTCGTTTTTCATTTTTTACCAAAGTCATTTTTAATTGTATCTACTATTTGCATTCATTGCACGGTTTTAAAAATACTCTGCTGCAGAAGAGACAAATAAAAAATAATGATGCAGTTTTAGATCAATTTTGGTTTCAAATTCTATATGAAAAAAAAAAAAAAATAGTAATAATTTCGATTAAAACTTTATAAAAAAGTAATCTCACGTATTAACAATTTGAAAAACTAGTTTTCAAACTTATAATCAGCTACTAATTACCAAACATAAAATAAAATGTTATTTTTCGTTTGGCACTGATTTATAAACCTAAATGAGAAATCCCAGACGTGATTTCACTTTGGATCGATGAGAAAGTCTCGAGAAACTTGAATACTTGAGTAAGTTTCTCTCTACTTTTGGCCTCTCATGAGATCGTGTTGAGATATACGGTGGACCATAAAGAACGTTTAGGACAAAACGACCGCGAGTTTCCATTCCACGGTACCCGGGTGGGACTTTTCCCCCTTTTATAAATGCCTAGGGATCGCTGCGCACTACTCTACGTGCACTTGATACCTGGTTCCTCCCATAAACGAGAGAATAAAAAATAAAATTAAAAGTGAAGACAGTAGAAAGATAAGTGGCTCATTAATCTAGACCGCAAGTACTGCCCAGGACTACTAATCGTCCACAAGGACATTGCCAATGACTATACCTTTTTCTTCGCAAATCAATTTATATTTAATTCCGCTCAATTCTTCGGTCTTATTAATCGTTATTAATATTTTATCCCGATATTAATTTTCATCTCCATAAAGGTCCAGTTGAAAAAAAAATCTCACGATAAAATGAAAATTAAGTTCATGAACTTCATCGGTCATTAATTTCTTTCTAACGATTCTCTAGACCTCTATCTCTTGATATTTTATATACTTTTTCAACTTACATAATTGTATATAGTTATATACAATAAATTTATCTATGATCCTTAGGTAGAAGTGGTCAGAGTAGTCAAGTAATATTAATTACAGTCGTTTATCATAGACAGTGTCAGCTACCATCGACTGCTTTATGTCACCAGCGATAGTTTTCAGTATTATAAAGTTTCAAATTACCTATCGATTTATACATCTCTGGTACTTGTCTACATACTAGGCGCTTTTATTAATCACAAGGTCGTTCAGGATTATATATACATAGACATATAGATAGATATATAGGTAATACACAAAATAGTGAAGCTTGATTGGATCGAAGACGAGTTAAACTGTCGTATGACGTCACAGTGCGCCACGATGCGCTATTTTACAAGGCAATAATTCGTCTTACTCTTTCTATTCGTCATGACCCCTACTGATATACGCTGCTATATAATATCGATAAACTCTACTTGTTTCAACAGACAGCCAAAGTCTTGAGATTATATTTAAAAGTCTATAAACCCTCGCATGCCGGTGAAAATAGTCGTAGTAATAAAATAAACATCGCAGTATTCGTTTATACGGCAACCTTGAACCCAAACTATAGTAAACTAAAAAATAAAAATTTTACAATTTCCTTTATCTTGACGGTTTTTGACTGCTGTAAGTTTAGTAAGACAATTTGGAATAAGTATCGTGTGAAAAATAGCTAACGAGTTGATGGGTTGATTGGATGATAAACGAGAGCCGTTAATATATTTGACAGGTTAATTACTAATCATTTTTTAATGAGGTTAAATTAAAAAATCAGTGTTAGTAAATTTAAAAAATTATGCTGGTACACGTCTAGTGAGAATCAACCCGCGTTTGAAATTTTTATTTTAATATATTATTATAATTAATATTAATTAAAAAAAGTAGGGGAAGGATGAGCAAGACGGAACTGGCAAAGAAATAATAGATTTTTCTATGTATTAAAAATTTTTCTTTGGGTGGGTGAAACGGACCGGCTCCAAAAAAAAAAGAAAAATAGAAAAATGAGGGTAAAAATATTGTTTGTATCTGATCTACGTGAAAAAAGAAATTCGCAATGCTGTTAGTAAATGAATATGCCGAAAAAAAAATTATTAAAGGTAAAAGAATTTTATAAAATTTAAATATAAATGAAAAAGACACCGTATGTATTTCTTGTGCACGCAGAGAAATTTTTAGTAAACATTACCCAAAAAGCTTGATACTGTGAAAATATGTGGTAAATATCTAAATTTTTACCATGCAAATGGTTAAATATACTACTCGAGAGCATGTAAATAAAGTGCAATTTCTAATAAAAATTTGGTTACTGGTTTACAGTACTTAATTTTATGAATAATTTTTAGTCAAAAATTATCTGTGCATGACCATTAATACATTGGGTCAACTGAAAAATTTCTAAAAAAAAAAAATTTTAAGAAAAAATTTTGGGACACTCAAAATTTTTTAAAAATGATGATAAGAATTCGGCTGCCCAATTTCAAAACACAGTAAGGGACTAATTTTTCAAAATCGATTTATTAGTATTTTTAGTTTCAGTGGAATTTTGTGAACATGATTCAATACACATTTCAAAAATTTTATTTTTGTCAGTTACTGTGTTTTGAAATTGGGCAGCTGAGTTGTAAATGACGATTAAAAAAAAATTCAAGAGTAAATTTTTGAAGAGGTCTGTTTTGCCTGTTTTTCCCCTTATTTATTGAGTAGATTTAATAAAATTTATCGAGATGAAAATTCCGAAAACTACCTTCTGAATGTCATAAGTTATTTTTTAGTTCTGATATTAGTAAAATGTTAGTAAGCATGACACGAGGGTCCATCAATCTTATATCTCTCGCGATACGTTCATCTTAAGCACGTGCCCAGTATAGGGGTGAAGTAGCAGTAGCAGTAGCAGTGGTGGTGGTGATAAGGACAATCTTAGGTACAGCAGAGATGAGAGAAGAAAGATGCAGCAACACCACGAGGTCGTGAGTAGTGATTACAGAGGGCTTGGGGGCTTAAAGAGCTTCAAATCGCATCCAAAACTCTCTCTTCTCTGGCACACATTGATCCTCTCACACTTTCTCTCTTTCTCACCCACACTGAAATAATTTCTCTTTGTCAGAAGTTTCGACGATGCCGTTGTATGCCACTGGCATTCCCGTAAGCGATTATTTTATCACCCTTCGGCGATCTGCCAAAAGCCACCAACGCGGCCAAATAAACCCCACACAGTACTGTTGGATAGTGTAGTGTAGGCACAAAGAAGACCCGGAAAATGAATCGAGGACGAAGAATGCGGAATTTTGTGTGCTTTAACATTTATCGAAAGGGCATCATGCACTACTACAACTACTGCCATTACTCCCACATAATTTCTATCACTGACGATGAAAATCGACAAATTCAAATACTGCAGTGCACTGTATACTTAATATATATTCAAAAAATAATCTAGGCCAAGTGTGTACATTGACCTGTCGACGGTCATTAGATTCCTCGAAATAATATTTTACTTGAGAGTAAAAAAATAATAAAAATTAAAATCCAGAGAATGAGAGAATTAAAATAGTATACATGGTTACAGTCGCAATGTGCATTCGTTTTTAACCGCAGGCTAACTTGTTATTATTTTTTTTACTCACTATTTATATATTCTCACGTATGTACAATATATATGTTACATATATGGAATGCAAACGTCCCACACGAGTATAGATGGTGTAGCTAGTGATAGTAACAGACGTCAGTCAGCCGGAGTATCTCCGTTCTTGTAGCTTAGAAAAACTTTATCATGTAGTTTTTTTTTTTTTTTGTAATTTCCTTTATTTTCCTTATTTGTTTACTCGTATGTTCAATCTAGACAGTTGAATAAATTTCTGATAAACAAAATGAAATTAATCTCTTTTAATAATTTATGATTTTGAAGATTGAAGACAATTAGCAATTTTCGGATTTTATTCTTCAACAAATCAGTTACTAAAAAAAATAAATAAAAAAATGCACATGTGGACAATTGAAAAAGCTATAAGTGGAATTTTTTTTAATATTTTTTTTTTTTATAATTCATCAATTCTAAAAAAATTAAAAAATTATTAGACGTCGAGGTAGAATATGAGAAATGATATTTACAATTTAAACAAAAGATTTTTTAAAAATTTGAATTGTTTAAAAATAGAATAGGTTAATTAGCTAATTAATATTTTAAAAAAATTAACAAATGTTTTAGACAATTTTAATTAACGTGGATCGCTCACTAATCTATGTATGCCTTTGATCAGGTTAATAAGTTAAGCTGATAAATTCTTGTGTATAATTTTAAAAGTTAATATGTCACGTGATGTTGGTACAAGCAACCATATAATCAGAAAACAACGTACAAGCTTCTCTGCCTACACTCGTTTTAAAGTACTTGGGTGTGTTGTATGAGAAACAGAAAAAGCTTGAGAGAGTGTATATATGTATATACATATAGAGATATGCGTGAAAGAAAGAGAGAGATTGAAAGAGGCTCGACAGAGTGTGGTAGCCGCACACACGTTGAACGAGTCGGTCGGAATTAGCCGTGGCGTTCTCCAGTACAACACACGCGGGCATGCACGGTACCGCAAAATTAATTACCGTATTAATTAACAATTTACCCCGACAAAGTCATCGGAGCTGACGGCGCTGTCGTGGCCTGAAGGCTCTTTGTGAACCTATATGCCATGTACAACAACTGATTACAGTGAATCTTAAACATATCCCTCATTATTTTATTTTTTATTTGCACTTTACTGCAGTTTGGTGTTTTTTTTTTTTTTTTTTTTTACTAATTTTACAACACGGAAGGAAAAGTTTTTAAAAATTGCTGAGGTACACAGTTAGACATTTTATGTTAATTCAATACATTGCGTTTGTGGTAATAAAATTTATATGATAATTTATATTTCATTATTTATTTTAAAGTTGAAATATTAACTATTGTACAAAAATTTTATTTAAAAATTTTTTTTCAAGTTGTGAAGCATTAACTCGTATAACTTGGATGTGTATTTTCTAGTAGTTCGCTCAATATTAATGACAATGAATATTAGTATGTCTAAATTTACAAGACATAAAAAAAAAATGTTTGTTTAATTTATATTTTTTTATGCAATTATTTTGTTAGCATCAGTATTTTTATTTATTTTTAAATTTTCAAATTGATTAATTTCATATTTTGCGATCACTATACTTTTTAAAATTTTCATTTTTATTTATTTATCAATTGATATCTTGTTATTTTTTATTTTTTACTGTGATTATTTTCATCATTTATTTCCATTTTTCCGGTGTTTTTATTTTTAAATTTACTCTGAGTCCAAAATAAAGACCAAAGAATAACATTTTACTTTTTTTAATTAAATAGAAAATACGTAAGTACCATGGAAAGGTTTATTTTTAAATGTAAATCGTATACATATAAAAGGGTTAAATAATCCCGCGACAATCACAGATCTAGGTTGGATGCGCGTGCTTTCGCGCGTTAAACTAGTTCACGTTGGATCAAAGGTCCAAGGGCGAAGGGGTGGATAGGGATTATAACTTTCTTAGAACAAGAGAAGAGCAAAAGGGAAAGGAATATATTTGTGAGATTTTAAAGAACAGATATAAAAGCGAGAGCAACAAAGATGAAAGTATATGCAAAGAGTATATATATATTTGTATAAGTTCAACGGGGCTTGGAGGGATTACCTGGAGATTACCAATAATTTTCAACCAACACAGATGTTTGTGCTTTTACAATTTTCTTGGTTGCATAAAACCTCTTTTTTTTTCTTAGCTTTATTTTTCTGTCAAGTATTAAAGAAAAATATGACGGGAAATTTTTAGTTAAGGACTATTTTCTCTATAGAAGAACAAAAAAAAAAAAGATTAAATGAAATGATATAACGCAGAGGATGTCACAGCTACTCTGTAACAGTTGAATCCATTTATAGATTATTTCCAAGCCGATGAAAAAGCAAATGGATTCAATTGGTTTCTACCAAGAGTAGGTTTATCTCCGCGAGTTTACGTTACACTCGACTCGTCGACATCCGAAAGTCGCGTATAGAGCCTTTGGATTTCATACGACTCGGCAACCCGGATATTTTATTTTTTTTATATTTTTTGAGTCTCACAACTCGGGTAGCCGGGTGGATTTTTCACAATGCCGAGTGATCGCGTCCCGGAAGGGGTTATACACAATAGGGTTCTTCAGAAGGATAACTGAGTCGGGAGGAGACAACCGGGAAGAACCCGAAGAGAAAAGAGGGAAAGGAATTGAGGAGGGCAATGGAGAGCTTTAATGGCTTGAAACTCCGCCGGATTCGAGATATAGACGGGTTTTTATCCGCTTCGACGGTTCGGTAATTCGTGATTGCCTCTCTTTCTTCTTCTTTTCCTTCTCTTCTTCCTTCTCTTCATTTAATTCTCCATCTCACTCGTATCTATTCTACCGTTCCTTTATTTTCTTTCTCTGCTTTATTCCCTCTAGTTGCCTTTTTTAATCTTACTATTTTTTGCCCACCTCCGAAGCTTAATTTGTCGCCAATCTAAAGAGCCATTGAATTTTTCTAACGGGTTACACCTTTTTCTTATACCTCTGACGATAAAATAAATTATCATTCATCACTTTTATTTATTTACTTTTTTTTTTCTTTACTTGAATCTTGTTTATTTTTATTTTTATTTATTTTTACCTTCAATTAGATTAGTTTGCTGAAAATAACTTTTCATAAAATTTATTTTATCAACTGTATTGTCATCGAGATAAACTGCGATTTAATATATTTAATTTATTGAGAGTAATTGGACATCAGGGAGGATCTATTGTATATCCTTGATTCAGCGGTGATTATAGAATGTAGCTTCTAACCGCCAGAGGGAGTATGAGTTAGATGAACAAACGAGAGTACAAGCGAGTGATCGTCGAGTGGACTACTCGCGCTTCATCAGTGACGAGATAATTATCTCGCGTGATATCGATTTATCCCCGCGGGAATATTGACAAGTTTCGAAGAGCGAGGATAAGCGACATATTCAACCAAAGTATATTTATCTATATATATATATATATGTACATATATAGATAGATAGGTATATAAAGTACTTGCCTAAAGCACTGATGTCCTATTTGTCTCGGTCAACGATCTAATTTGTCAGAGGTATTTTCAATGGACACACGGGATCGTCTAGTCGAGCCGTGGTCGTGTCTTACGCAGTGTAGAGACTGAGAGAGATTACGTTGACTAAAGACATTAGGGTCAACTATTGAGGTTCCCCGATTTACCTATCCCTCGGTTCTATTAGTCCTCAATAATTGTAACGCTCATGAGATAAATGTCGGTGTTATATTGTCATATATTTTTACTTGTAACTAATTCATTTTCCATTATTATTATTATGATTATTATTACAATTATTATTACGTATCAGTACTGAAATCCCACGGGTTTATTGAGCTCAGGCATGCTATGACATTAAATTAAATATCAAACTTACTTTTTTAATTTTCTTATTGCGTTCCAGTCATTAGTTGTTACCGTTTATCTCTTTCATTAATTAAAAATTGATCACGGTAATTTGTTATCATTTTTTTATGACGAGTAATAAAACATTTTCCGTTATTACTTGATTATGTTTTAATGTCATTAATTATGAATAATTTCGTTTTTAACCTGTACATTTTCTACGATTAAAATTTTAATATTTTAGATACAGTTGAAAATGTATTTATATATTATTATTATTATTATTATTATTATTATTATTATTATTATTATTATTATTATTATTATTTTACTTGTAACATATTAAAATAATGATTTGCCTGAGGGCATTTTATATACGAACAAAGGGGGTATAAAATTTATATAATTTTAAAAACTCATTTGGAACCGATGATAAAAAAAAATTACAGAGAATTATACTTTTAATAAAATAATAAATTCCGCAGGCTGAGTTTGTTACATATTTTGAAAATTTATTACCATAATAAATGAAATATAAATATTTTATTATTTAAAAATTAAAGAGTATTTTTAAAAATGAAATTTAATTATGAAAAAGAAAACTTTTAATTACAGAGTTAAATTTAAATCCAGATCTTTTTTTTTTCTAACAAATAACAAGTTGATAAAATAAAATAGAATTTAAATTAAAGAAATTTTAAATTAGAATTTAAATTAAAATAAAGCTAAAAATAGTCTTTCTTTTTCTTCACAATTAATAGTTTTAATCTATTAAATTAAAGTCTTATTATCTCAATACCATTAGCTGCATCGCAAGTAAATTAATTGAAAGTAATAATAGTAGTGATAATAATGATAATAATAATCTTAAGCAACTACTAATGGAACATGACTATTACGATTAGTAAGTCTTCCGTGATAGTAATTACATCGATGCTAGCTGATGCATCGTCGAAAGTAAGCCTTCGTACCGATATTAAACTCCTCCTTCGTTAATGTTTCCTACCGTCCGGGGATTAACAGCCGGAAAACGTCACGAGAGTTACCAGATAGTAGATAGTAGACATAGTACATAATGTAGAGTGTAAAGTACAGAATATATAGAATATAGAGTGAAGCTTTTACTCTAAATTTCGTGGGTCTAGTCGTGACACTATTATTATACAAATTTAAATCTAAGACCAAAGACAGAGACTAAAAAGTCCGGGTACTCTTGGACTCTAATTTAGTTCGATTGTCAAGAAGAGTAAGAGAACAAGAAAGAGGATAAACAAACAAGAGCAATGGATGTATAGCAAACATTTGTAGACTGAGAGGAAAAGATAAAGTGAGAGAGATAAATGCCAGTTGAATGTAAGCGCGAATGCAAGCAGCGACTGGAAAATTGGCTTGTAAAGCACGAAAACGCGTTTTCCACTGACTCTTTTACTATATAGATGTATATAGAGTATATATTATAGTTGTCTTGGTTTAAAGTAAAATGAAAATAGTCAACACGATTAGAGAGAAAGAGAAAAAAATTAAGAGTGAGAAAGTACACTCATAGCTCTTGTTCACTTGGCAACTCAAGAAGCCTCAGCTGCACTTCTCAACGATCAGCCTCTTCTATTACTATCCTCTGAGATTGATCTCTTAATACGATTAAACGCTCAGATCCAATTGACTGTGTGCATTGCTAAAGGAATAATTATTTAAGGACGTTCTTGCGTGACTCATGGGTCCAATGAAGGCTAACTGTTTCAAATTTCATTCCGAGACTATTAAATTTTTCAAAATATCTTAATAAATCATCAATTTTTTTAAACTATCAAAAATATTTATACATACTGTCAAAAATCGGGAGTGATTTCAAAGTGATCTTGATTTTATTTAAATCCGCACTCTGCAAATTTTTTAGTGTCACAGTTATTGTAAACAATGTACCTAATTTTCTTAATTAGAAATTGACTTAGATTTTTTTCCATAATAAATCCGGCAATATCGCAATCTTTAAATCTCAATATATACATATATATGTCAATATACAATTAATACACATCATGGATGACAATAATAAGAATAATTATTATAATGTGATAAATGAGATGGATTTTTTAAAAGAAAATCTGTTTAATTACTTGTGATAAAACAAATAACTTAAATATTTTGACAGTTTAAAAATAACCTCTAATAATTTTATGATCTCCTTTGTCTATGTTTACAAACGTATTTTTTTCCACCGTGCGCCGTTGCCGGTTTTTAAAATGGCCGATGACGTGACGTCATAATTTCAGTTTTACTAACTGTAATTATTAATAAATAATTCAAATCATCGATAACACTATTTTTTTACAACGATCATATCATTATTACAAATCAAAAAATATTTTGGAACATTATTTGTCCCTTTGTCTATTCTAATAATACTTTTTTTATAAAATTGAAACATAAAATTTATAGTTTCCCAAAATACTGTGCTAAAACTTTGATTTTTAATCGTTAATAGCTTTTTCAAACGATTGATAATATACTTTGAAATTTTTAAGAAAATAATTATTAATTTCTCTTGCCAAAAATATAAAATTTGAATTTTTATCTAATAGTAACCCTCACGCAAGAACGCCCTTAAGTGGAAAAAAACGAGTGGATATTATCATTAAAAAATATTGATTTACTTATTGACATTTAGTAGGTATACTAGGAATATATACGCATATATATGTACGTAGATCGATAAGTGAGTTATTTTCAACGACTATTGTATGCTCTACAAATTATTCGTAATCGTTTATTAAATTTCACATTATATTCGAAGATAAAATTACTCGACTATTGTAACTATTTACGATCATCTAATTGGGTCAGAATGTTTTCATACTAATCAATGAGTTATTTAATTATTAATTGATTGAGTACTCTGAGGAAATAAAATATTTCGAATAATTCAATTTGTTGCTGGTTTATTATTGTTAATTTATTTTTTATGACACATTGAAAGCTTTTAAATTTTTCCATCAAAGAAATTGCTTTTTTTTTTTTTTTTTTTTTTCATAAAATATTTGACATATTTAATCCACAGTTGAATATAATGTAATTATTCGTAAATAATTTTCAGTACTTTATAAAATAATCGTAATCTTGAGAATTTCTTCATCTCATTATCTCTCGTTCACTTGTAAAAGCAAAAAAATGTGTTTGTTATTCACAAAGAATTCCAATAACAATGAAAATAAAAATTAAATTACAAAATGTTTTATAAAAATCAGCAAAGTGTAATCGCCCGAAAGAATTTATAAAGTAGAGGAAATAATGCAGTGAATTATAATCATGAGGCGAAAAAAATATCAGATAAGATTTTATAAGTAAACTGTAAAGTGTCGTCACAGCGGGATAATCAGAAGGGGAGAAAATAGTTAAATCGTAATATGACGAGTAAATAAGACGGAGATCATGCCGGAAACTACCGAGTAATGGTTGTAGTACGTCGGATCCAGTTTGTGCGGGTTATTGAGTTTTGAAAATCTATTTAACATCGTCAGGTTGGTTTATGTTAGTGAGACTCAAGTGGTTTATGTTTGAGAAAGATGTCAAATGGCCGCTAGTGTTAGTTATACTTGCTCATACTCTTGTTCTTGTTACTGATCGTGATCCTGATGCTTTTGGTTTATTTACACAAAGAGATTGAGCAAGAGAGAGAAAGAGAATGAGGCTTGTCAGTTAGTGGCTCACCACTGAGGACTCGGAGGTGCATGTCGCATTCGTCTTCAACAACCCCTAACACTCTGCTCCAAGGATCCGTTGAGCTCTTACACATATATATATATATGTATATATATATATATATATTTTCATTCTACCTATAACCTATACAACCCATCCAACTGTTCGAAAGCTGGGTGATGGATACATGGATTAGGCCCGAGTTTAGCTTGGTGCATACAAACCAATCTTAAAACCTTCCGTCTGTCTTTTTTACACTTTATCTATGTCTTTTATATTTATTTCCAAGATATACTGCAGCTTCTATGATGATTGCAGAATAACAAGTTTATCAAAGTCCATTATTTTAAAGTTAATTTAATTTTTTTTCCGGTCCACAATCTCGTAGGTCGAACATTGATTTTTTTACGGCATTTTAATAGAGGTATACTATTTTTACATGTTCGGAGAAAGGTCATGCGTGTTTAAATAACCATTTATACAGTTTAAATATAACTGATGGTTTTTTTATGAGTTTTAGATTAAGGAAATTGATTTTACATTTTTTCCGTGCATAAATTCACAAATGGGTTGTCTTATATTTTAGGAATGGCATCGTTAGCTAATTATTAAAAATTGTACAAGTTAATATTAGATGTTATTACATTTATATGAGATGAAAATATAAAATAAATAGTTTATTTTTTAAAGTGACATAGATTCAAAACTGGCGGTTATAATTTAATAGATACTTTTTTATTGAAGTGGTTTATTTTTTAATTAGAAATATAACTGATGAAAGTATACAACTGAATATTTGAATAAAGCTTTTAAAAAATTTGATTTTTATTAAAAAAATAATTTTCAATACGAATAAAATTAACAGAATTACATTCGAAATTGAGGTAGCCAATTAAGTTTAAATATTTCAACCACTGTCATTTTGGTAAAAAAGTGATTTGCTTTCGGATTTATTTCGAATGACTTCAAACACATTTTTTAAATTCTCAGTACTTTTTTATTTGTATGTTTCAATATCATGTTTCATATATTTTTTGTTATATTTCAATGATATTGATTTCATTGTAATGAACAATATGACTCAATTGAATTGAAACTCTTTGTTTGATAAACGAACTGATTTTATCAATATTATAAAATTTTATAGAGGTCTAGAAGTGGAACTTGAATTATATTTTTCGGCTGTAAAAATTATAGTTGTGACTTTAAAAGTCTGATTTTTGTGTTATTTTTATTTTACTCTAGGGTAGAAGTACCGTTTTTGGACACTAGGGCCAGTTTTGGCCATTTAGAAATTTTTCATAAAATTATTCGTAAAATATACGTGGACATAATTAATTTTTTAAATGTGTTCTATGATATTTTTACCACACTATTAGTGTAATTTTATTTTATGCTTTTTTATTAATTAAAATAAAGAATTAAATGTCCAAAAATGGAACGGTAGCCACAAATGCTACTCTTACCCTATTAATGATTGAAAAAATTATAAAAAAAAAATTTGTTACATTTTCGAACTACAAAATTTTTTTCATAATTTTGATTATTATAAATGATATCAGTTCACTTTTGTAATAATTTTTTAAAATTTATAATAAAAAATATTTTTTTTCCGAACAAAATGGAAAACTTCAAGGAAAACTTTTTCTTCATTATAATACATTTTTTTAAATATCCATTTTACCTCGAATACTTAAATTTGCTCTGAAATACAGAATAAACTTTTGAAAAAAATCAAATTTTCAGACAAAATATATAAAACTCAATTTCTAGACGAATCAAAATTATTTTTTATAACTATTAATAATACTAATAATAGTATAATAATTTCATAATTACTAATAATATCGCAGACAATAAGTGATATTATAATTAGCTAAAAAAAGAAAAAGGATTGTTAGGAGGTGGATAAAATAACCACATAGCATAATGCAAGGAAACACTTGCGGTGAATAGTTGTTTTGTGGTGTGTTGGTCAGGGGGTACAGTAGGTGGTACAGCAACACGAGTCGGGTGTATAGTCTATAGAAGCGGAGAGGGCTGAGTTTGCAGCGTGCGACTTTGTGAAAGTTAGCTAGTGTGTAGCTTGAAACGAGGAGAAACTTGAAAGCGAAGGTTGACTAGTTTGGATTATCGCACACTCTAAAGTGCACGCAAAGATTATAATCGTCTGCAATGACGCGAAACTACTTTGCTATACCATACCGTACACTTACAAAAACGCACACACACACACACCAACAAGAGTTATGTTATTACGTGCGTGAGTGTACTTAAATGCTCGTGCATATGTTTGGGAGTTTTCTTCATCTGATTAATTATTCATTAGCGGATAATTTTACCGACTGTTTAAATATTTTATCACTATACGATAAGTCACATTAATAATTCCTAGAGGGTTTTGTGTACATGTCCACTTGCATGTTTTTCGGTTAATTAAACCCAACAAGGCTCGTTTTTTTACGTCACTCGATTAATTAATAACCAACGACCCAACAGTTCTTAATTATTATTGTTTTATTAAATAATTAAACTGTTAGTTTCGTGGAATTATTTATTGACGGACTAAATGAATTTGTTTTACAATTTAATACCCATCTGGAAATGTATCAAAGGTTAAAAAAACATGTCAATTATTATTATTATTTTTTTTTGTACGAGACAGTGTACACTTGTGTGACTCTAGAATACTCAAAGTGTCTCAACCCCTGTGACAAAGTCTCACATACTCTACTCTTTCACTTTAATCCTCTATCTCTGTCTATTTTTCCCCCCATTTCTTTTTTTAACTCTGTCGCGTGTATTACGGATAGTCAGAACACACACTCAACTCGATTCTATTGTCTCGGGTTGGCTTTGATTCGCTGCTGGCGGTCTTCAGTCATCGAGAGGGTCACAACCCTACTCGAACCCCAACCCAAGTGATTTCAACATTCCCTGCCCTGTTTTTTCCCCTAGTTTTTTACTCTGATTTCACTCTTATCCTAAATGTACATAAATATATAAGTTTCATATTTTTTTACCTTTTTTGTTATTTTATATTTCCTGTCGTACTCTTTTAGACATTAATTGTTTAAATGGATGAAAGGAAATTACTCATTTGTTTTCCCTCAAAATTGGAACTTAAAAGCTTTTATTTCGGGTGTTCATTAGTTATTTAGTTATTATTAAATATTAAACTACTATTAACATCGGAAATTTTCCATTTAAAGTCAATTGAATTATTTATTAATTTTAAGTACTTCCTGTCAATAATTTAAGTTCAAAATCAATTTTTTAAAAACAAAAATTATATTTAGGCGGTTCTGGAGGAAAATGAGTCACAATTTTTGAGTGAAAAATTGTATTTTTTTTTTATCTGAAAACATTTGTTTTTGGTATCTAGAAAAGAAGGGGGCAAGTTGGCCATTAGTTGTGCGGGAAATTTTTTTTTATAAATTTTTAAATTCGGGAAAATTGAAACAGTACAAAACTCTAGGCTAGGATGAATCTCTAAAAATAAAAAAATTTTTGGTCAAAATGTTGGAGTAGACACTGTTCGAGGTAGTAGTTAATTTACTCCACTCTCAGTCTAAAAACAAATTTTTTTTTTTCCAAAATTGGTCTCTTATTTTTTCCTAGATTTCTTATAATGTATTTATAAAATATGACTTGTGATATTTTTTCATTTAATATTTCACTCATGTATTGAGAAAACAATTTAAGTATAGAATATAAAATTGTTTCTGATGAGTTTCTTTACAAACATATTAAATAAATATGAAGAAATTGAATTTCCTCTAGATTAATTTAAATAAACTGTAATGCGCTGTCATACGCTGTGCAATTGTTGAATTAAATTTAGACGTTTGTCGTGAGTTTAATATGCTATATATATATAAAGAGAACTATAGTGAGGAGATACTTATATATTTCTGTAGATATTATCAAAAACTTAGTTGAGAGCCTGCAAATACTAAGTTTTCCGAACTTTCTTCCTTCTCTCTCGTTTCTCGACTATTTTCATTCCTTTATTTTCTTCGAATCTTTTTTCTTGGTTCGATTTGGTGTTTTTTTTACGAACGAAAGTGCCCTCAGAATTTTATGGGCGGCATGTGAAGACAAATGGTAGTTTCTACGAGTTTTTTCGAGCATCGAGGATCGAAAATCCAATAAATGTACACTTTTGTCATAAAGTCAAATCTATTTTCATTCATCATTTTTTTTTTGTCAATATAGGTATTTTTCATTTGTTATTAAGATATAGAAAGATGTTTCATCATTCATGATTAATCAATTTTACAAATGATTATTCCAAATCGGAATCCGTAATTTTTATTATAAAGTCAAATATTTTTAGGTGACCTCAATTTGTCTCTTGTGCATTCTCGTCCATATAGGAATGAATTTCATATAAATTTAACTTCGATTTTCGGGTTCAAAAATAAATTTTATTATTTAGATTTAAACTTGACATTTATTCACATATTTATTTACATATCATAAATATTTTTTGGTATTTCGTGTGTCAAAGTAATAGAATCAGCTAAAGGTCATCATTTCAAATAAAATAAATTTTTTTTATATAAATATTCGCCTTTTTTTGCTTGAAAATATATCAGACTCTCTTATGAAAGTAATTGAATTTTTTTAACCCCTTTAATTTAACTGCCAATAAATAAAAAGAAATCATTACATATTTTTTTCTCGAGAACATGAAAAATGAATTAACAAAATTTGTTAGATAGAGGATTATTCTCAAGCGTTATTTACCCAAGTCTATTTAATCCGGCTTTGAATGTGTTGTTACAACGATAAGTGTATGAATAACCTGGTGTTAAAAGCGTTGCGACGACTATAAGTTTTTATACATGTATATATATATATATATATACGTATATTTGTATGAATGCCTAAAGTAAACCTAACAAATTGTCATTATAATCAAGTGCCAGGTTAACTAAATTAATTAGCGTTCCGCTTTTAGTGGATGCTGATTAATACATTAAGTGTTCTGTAAACTGTAAACATAACAAACTCGGTTTGTACTCGATGGAATTTAGTATTTATATTTTATAAACAAGTTGTGTGAATAAAGTTTTATCTATTAAGAGAGTTATAAGTAATGTCTGACAAGAGGCAGCAACCAAGTTTGTTACTTACTCAAAAACTTTAATAATAATTTGACAAATTTTGTTGAATTTAATGTTATAAATGTTACTTTAATTTACGTTTTACTGCATTTATATCATTTAAAATTTAATTCAATTTTATTTCAAAATGGACGACGTCGCAGTAAATTACTGACAACTTTTAAGTTTTCGCTTTTACTAATGGACATTCGACTCAGTGACTTTGTCTTCCGTATCGTATACTCTGTCTTGAACTGCCTTCTTTACCGTCTCTTTTTATTTCACATATATTTGTATATATATAGTGAATGAGATTTCCACTCGGTGGAAACTCACGTTGAGTCTCTTCTTTACTTGTGAAAACTTTGTTTTCTCAGCTAGTCCTGATGAAAGAGTCCGGTGTTTTGCAAAAGTTGACGGCAATCCCTCCAACTACTATTTCCTTTTTCGTCTTTTATTTATTTACTTTTTTAATTTTTTTTTTTTTTTCTATTACTTTACTCTGCTTCATCAACTTTTCTGTCCTTTAAATTTCAAATTGCCCGTGATGCAGGTCGTTAGCTCAGCTTTCATGATTTCTTCGCTTATGTACTTAATAAAACCAAGTTGTATCTAATTTAAAATTAAATTTTTAAAATTATATAAATGTTTAATATTGAAAAACTTTATTTTATAAAAATTATTATGAATATTTCATTTTATTATTTAATTCATTAAATAATTTATTTTTTTTAATTAAAATCAGTTTTTATTTTACATTAATCATAATTTTAGTAACTTCAAAGTTTTATTTCATTTGAAACTTGTGAAGGTAAATTTATTTTATTCAGTTTTTTTTATTTTTTTTATTTTTTCATTCTCTCGTGAACACAAACATAAAATACTCCTCAAAAGTTGAGTATTCTGATTAAAATTTAAATTAATAAAATTTATATTTTAGTTACACATTTAAACGTTACAAAGGCTGGGTATTTTTTTGTACAGATTTTTTTTTTATCAGAAATTTGAATCACTCATTATTAATCTTAATTTTTAAGATTAATCTCATTATTAATCTTAATAAAGATATATCTGTTAGAAATAGTATACTACTATAATTATTTGATGACTTTAAATTATCATTACATTGAAAAGACTAAGAGCTCTTGAAACAGTCTCAAGTATTGGTAAACGTTAAACAGATACTATAATAAACCGCATCGTTTAATTAGTAGTATTGAGTTTTTGAATTAACCATTTCTTGTTTGGCTAATTTAAAAAATATTGCTTTCATATATATCGGATATCTGTTATAGCTGTTCATACTCGTCGGTTACTACTTGACCTCACAGAGAAGTCATTGGTCATAGATTGAATTTTATTTTTAACTTTAATCAAAATTTCTTCATAAATCAAGAGCATGAGAGGGAAAAATGGACTCAAAAAAAAATGTTAATAGTGTTTTTTTGTCATGATCTATTTTTTTCTAGTCCTTAAATAAGTAACCGGTATCAATATGACTCGGCCATAAAGTGAGAAAAATTCACAATGTAGGGCAATATGAGCCTCTCTAAGAAATTACAAAAATTAACAACTTTTTAAATTATTAATAGAAATTTTAATTATGCGGTATTATTATCAATTATGCAAATTTTAAAATGTCAATTAATTTTTTATTACTTAGAAATGTACAATGGTACTGATGGTTATCTAATTAATTTATAATTATCACTTTAAATGAAATAAAATTAACTTTCTGAATTTTTAAAATTTAGTTAAAAGCAAAGCTTAATATTTTATGAATCACTAACATTTATAAGCTCTTGAACTTCTGAATAATACTTTTTATTTCGTTTTAATAAAATATTACGATATAAAAACACGCATCATCTTTTATGTATCGTGAATAAAATGATAACTTTTATTTTATTATTGAAAGATATTCCCTTCAGTATCGTCCCCTACGTGGCATTTCATCAGGTATATTTTTCCCAAGTGAAATCTTATTTAATATAAAATTACAAAACCTGTGTCGAGTTTAAAACCCTGTCTGACACACGTTATTTCTTAATATGACATATGTACTCATATAGATACATATATCTTTCTCAGAATTCCGATGAAGATACTAAACTTTAGCCCACATATATTCAAACATCACCAACGAAACTTGTTCAAAAGTCAGAGCTTTAATGCTTCGTCCAGCACTTTCTTCTTCATAGTTTGTTCCTTCCGTTTCACAAATCCCTCGTGAATTATGTCAACCAAAAGTATCTTATTTTCCTAGCTAAATTAAATTCTTTATTCCATATAAATTGAAAATAAAAATTACGTTGCATTTACATTAACATTAATGTTATCATTATAAAAATAAAAAAACGTATTTCATTTAAATTTATATCCCGACTTGGTTTTTCAAATATTCCTTTTACAAACATAATTATTTTCGCCAATTAAATATAAAAAATTCACTATTGATTATATATTTCCACTCGATTGGTTGAAAAAAAAGTCGATAGTGTATAATTTTTATAAATTTCCTCTTCAGTTTATTAAGTGACGACAAATTGGATGGTTTTAACTTAAAACTAGGCCACGGGTTGTTTAATCAATCATAATTTCATTCGTTGCTTTTTCATCAACTTCCTCCATCTTTATATTTTAATTTATTTATTTTATTTCTCCCTTACCCTGAAGTATTCTCAAGCGACTTCTCGTTTGTCGATTGATAAAAATCGTGATTTTTACTAAGTGATAACAACTCACGATCAATGCTACAGACACTGAATCAAACGACGACAAGTTTACATTTTGAATAATTCCTCCCTTTAATTTTTATCATGCTTTTGAATCATTTATAAAACTACACGGAAAGAATCACATAATAAATTTAACTTTTATTGTAAGTCAACTGCACAGAAAAAATAAACTTTAAAAATTTGTGTTTGAAATTAAAAAATAAAACTTGATTCAAATTTAGTTTACTAAGTCGAAATTTAGAGTATTTTTTACAAGCCCGTGGAAAAAAAATTTGTTAAAAAAGTGTTGATTATTCTAAACATTAAAACGTGACACAATGATGAACCTTTTTTGCACAAATTTCAAACTTTTGACAATACACAGAAAATAACAATTCACTTAATACTACAAACTAACATTATTTAGTGCAAAATACATTCAGAAAAAACTAATTTTGAACTATTTCTGAACGTTTTTCGTTTTAACATATCTTAATAATACAAGGATATTTATTGATTTTTCTTTTGAATTTTCAAAAGTTTAAAAAAAGTTCGTCGTTGTGTCACGTTTTGAAGTTTAGAATAGTCAACACTTTTTAAACCTTTTTTTAACTATTTTTCTTACACGGGAGACAAACTCGACTTTTCTTACGGATGTATGGAATACATTGAGTTTTGCGTTGGTTTAGACTTAACTGGCTTACTTAGTCACGATTTAAGACGAAAAAGTCAAAATCAAGTCGAAATTGACTTACTTTAAAGTTATTTGACTTAAATTATAAGGCGAGGTCAAAACTAAGATAAAAAGTGAAAAAAAAAATTTTAAACCAAAAATACTGCTTGCTTTTGACTTGGCTGATCAAGTCTGAAGTTAAGTGAGTGACTGTCCTGCTCGAAGTAAAGACGAATAAGTTGAAAAAAGTTCTAATAGTTAACTAAATTTTAATTTAAGTCGAAAAAGTCGAGATTTTACCGAAAAATCGTCGGCAAATCGATAACTTAAAAAGAAAATAAGGTGAAATGAACCTGAATCAAGTTTTATTTTCGACCCGGGTTACCACATGTCCTCACAGTATCAAACTTTTTGGGTAATTTTTACTAAAAATTTTTCTGCGTGTACAGTGCTCATTTTTTCCATGTGGGACCAGGGCAAGTAATTACTTTTCTGTTTCAAAATGTTGTTCAGCTACATTGGCTAAAAAATACTCAATTTCAAATCATTAAAATGAAAAAATAGTAAAAATTAAAACAGAGGTATTAATGTTCATAGTTTTTGAATCTCTTTAATTGTTAGCCCAAGCTTTACTGTAAATTGTAGGGTACGTTTTTTTTTTCGAGAAAATTCGCTCGATGTATACTATTTTTTTTTTTTTTTAAATAAATTAATGTCGGTTGTAAGTTGTCGTTTGATTTTAAGTGTATAAAGTAAATCCCAGTGCATCATTAAGACGCGAAAATTACTTTTATGTAACTTTTTATGATAAAAATCATTTTTAGCTGCACGCAATGTTTTTGATAAATCGCATAGGTCAAGTAAGGTAGAGGTGGAAGGAAATATATATATATACACATATATAAAATTTTATAAATTAAATTTTTTTTTAAATTTAGTCTTTTAATTGTAATATTTTTTTACGTTCGTGGTAAATTGCTATCGCGAATAATAATCAGTATTTTTATCAACTTTGATGTAAAAATTTATTGCTATCACGTGAAGTTCATTGAGAAATTTAGGCTTATAATAAATAACAATCAAAGTTTAGTATTTTTTGAAGTATAAAAAAAAATTTGTCAGCTATTTAAATTTATCTAAGATTTTTGATATTAAATATTTAGGTAGAATTATTAATGATTAATGAAAATGAAATTTATTCTCGAAATGTAAATAACTAATACCCTATGTTATCTTATAAATTTCTTATTCGTTGACTCATTGATATGCGTGAGATAAATAAAGTTTACTAGCTGTTAGGGATTTGACGTAATCGCTTAAAAAAAAGTTTGTTTATAAAAGCAGAGGATAAACTTGGAGAAGATGTAGAGGATTTGAAGTTACTGAAAGATAGATTATAAAACAACATTTAAAGTGATAAATTGTTGTGGAAAACTAAGGGAATAAAACTAATTGAATTTATTTTCAATAATGTTTTATCAAATTTCATAAATTTCACTTACGGATCGATTTATTGCCGTTGAAAAGATTTGTTTCAAATAATTCTTATAATATCGTTATCAAATAATTTTTTTTTTTTAATTATTTACTTCAACGCTCAATCCTGATTGGCCAATAGTTATAAGGAAGACTACGCTACGACGGGTTATCTACACGAGATCAATTTTAGCAATTTTTAATCATCTTTCACAATTTTTTCATCTATTTTTAACACAATCATCTTTAATCTCATTAATTGAAATTTTTTTTATATTTTGGGCACTCAGAAAAAAAATATTTTTTTTTTATAATCACGATTCAATTTTATTTGAATTGAACGAATCTATAATGAGTTTTTAATATTTTTAATAAAAGTCATTATTTTTGAGACAAAGGATGTCCATTGAATTAAATAATCAGTAGCAGCTACCAATTATTTTTCGGTAGCCGCTACCGATTATTTCAGTAACGGCTACCGAATATTTCGGTAGACGATACTGATTGGAATCGTTACCAGCTACCGAAAATTAGATAACTGGTACTGAAATAATCGGTAGCGGCTACCGAAAAATAATTGATAGTAGCTACCGATTGCCAATAGGTAGCTGCTACCGATTTTTTTTTTAGCGCATGAATAAAAATTTTCCGTAATTTTATATTTTCTAAATATTCTGTTTTATCTCGAATACTTTTTATATTGCTAAAAAATTCACAAAAAGTTCATAATTATTGATAAATAAAAAATTTTATTTCTACCACAAAATTTTTAATTAACCCGGATATCCAACAACGCCTACTCATCTAATTGTATGTATTAATATTGATATCAATATTTCATTACTTCTCTAATTACAATACTACATATCAGCTCTTCAATCATTTATGATATTAAATTAAAATATAAACAATTAATTAATTCACATTATAATGAATACAATTCATAAATAGTCAATTATAATGATTTCGTACAATTTTGGTTTAATTATTAATTCCATATTTAATTTAAACAATGAATTGTTATTAATAACGTTGCGTAAAGTAAATAAATTACAATCGCAGAAGAAAAAGCATCAAAATTAAAAATACAGATTACAGATAATTTATTTCTATTGTAACTCGGATATATTACAGTAAATTAGAGACTGCAAAATCACAAACGTCACGTGAAAGTCCCACCCGATTACTCGGGTCACGCTCAAAGGGGATCAACTAACAACTTTTAGGTCTATTTATATTTTTTTCTGCGTTACTTATATCCATTAAATATATATATATATAATGTGCGCGTGTGTGTATTAAAACTTTAAAATAGAATTTATACATTTGGTAAAATGTTAGGTTTAACATAGTGATGGTAGTTGTACTTTGTAAGCAAGGTACAGTGGCATAGCAGTTGGTTTGATTGATACGCGAATTGCGTGGTGCCTGCGAAAAGGTTCTCAGCTGTATACTGAGTACTGTAAATTTTACCTAAGAACACATGACAAGCTATCACCAGAGAAGATAGCCGATTAATGTTGATATTTAATGCGATAAAAAAAATAATAGATAAATTTTTAAGAAAATCTTCAAGTCCAATTTTTAACAATATCCAAAATTTGATTATTAAATTAAAGTGTTTTATTGTCACCAAATCAAAAATCGCGATCCACTAACTTTAAATCACTTCCACCAGCTTTTTATTGCACTTGAGTATATATATATATATTTGTGGAAAAAATATGACGGATTTGTTATGAGTTGAGACCATCAGTTTCGGGTTTTTATTTAAATATTAATGACCGGGACAGTTGACAATAGTAAAAAAATTCGAAAAGTTTCCTAAACTTTAAAATCGAAAACTAATTAAGCACCACTTTTACAACAGTCTATCTTTTATTAACTATAAAAAATTTATCTATTAAGATAGTCGTGTATTTAAAGCCGCAGTTCTATTTAAATTTACCCTAATTTATTTACTTAACTTTAGAAGATGAATAAATTAACTTAATTTAAAATATCAGTATAAATTTAAAAAGTTTATAAATGTTCGAATAGTTTTGAGCATAAGGGAAACTTGTTAAATCAATTTGACCGTGTTTGGTACTATCTATAAACTTTTAGGAATCACTGTTATGTACAACAGTGTTTTGAATATATAAAGTTTTGTTTCGCGAGAGCATCGAACAGTTTTACCTGTGTAGTAACAAGAATGAGTTTGAATTTTCGATGAGAATAACCTTGAAAACTTGAACTATTATCAAGTAACCCTCCGAGTTTTTAGTTTTATTGCTAAAATCCAAGATCTTTATCCTCTGGTGGCTTTCAACTTTCCGAGTTTTGTTTTTATTTTGCTGCCACGCAATGAGGAATAGTTGTAAGCTTAATTTACGATACTTCGAATTCTTGATAAATTTTCGAGTCATTGTTTTCATGCTTTCTGCTTAATCATTTACTAAATACTTGAGACAAACAGCTATTATGTTACGTCTCAAGTATTTTTTTAGGGATGAGGGAAAATTAATTGAGACTTGAGCACAAAAAATTTCACAAAATTTAAGAACATGATTTTTATATTTTTAGACAAATTATTTTAGATCGATAACTTCACAGTTTTAATTAAAAAATTACTATAAAAATAATAAATATGTTAATGAATTATAAAAATGAGGCATTAAAAACAACTATATTTCATAATTATTTTAAAAAAAAAATCTGTTCGGTTAAAATAATTCTTTGCCGATAAAGTATCAGGATTACAATAAAATTATGGATCGTAAATATGTTCAAATTTCGGAATATTCTCAGATGTATTTATAGACTTAAATAATTAAATTTAACCGCTCGTTAGATTGATAAAATTTACGATCTCATATCAATAAAAATATAGAACCATGTGTATCATTAATAAATATATAAAATGAATAAGACCCGCCGCAGTTGTGTGGATTAAAGCTTTAGCTTTAGCTGGAAAACGGTCCAGGTTCGAACCCGAGACTCGGCGCTAGACTAAAATGGCAATAACTGGGTAGGAAAAAGTGAATAAGGAAAGACGAGTAGTTGTGTCTACAAAGAACAATATAGTATGCTATAAAATAAATAATAACGGTAGACAATGTATATGTGTCTATAAAATATAATATTTCACTTAAAGCGGTTTTTTTTTATTTGTGAAACTAAAATACGGAACTCATAAATGTAAATAGTGTCCAAGATATATATATATATATATATATATATATATATATATATATATATATATATATATATATATATATATATATATATATATATCACTTGAAATAAAAAATTGAATATCAGATAGATTATAAAGCGTAATTTAAAAAAAAATCAATTTCATCTACGAATTCACGATTTAGCACTCTGTAAATAAATATATTATAAAAGTGTAAATATTCACTGTCGAAATAAAAAAAAAAATAAACAGTTAAATGTAGACATAAAAAATTTCAATCAGTGAAATATGAGGATGATATTGTGAAAGTTGAGGTAAAAAAACTTTTATTTTGTGTGGAACAAAACAGAAAAAAAAATAATATAAATACTGGCAAAGAGATAAATAAAAATATAATAAAATTGTATATTAAAGTAGAAAAAGTCACGCTCTCGATTTCCACAACGGAAGGTAAAAATAAAAATAAAATCTCGCGCTGCCGGACGTCACATCCAGACATGGGTTTTGCCAGAACATTGGTCTCGTGCCGGAAAGTGTGGATTTGATTAACGGGAGCAGTTATTGGAACTGGAGTTGTCATCAGTGGGTGCATTCTATATATCTTATTCTACTATATACTATACCTAAAAGTTCAAAATAATTATTACTTTTTTTTTTCTTTGTACTTTTTATTTAGATATTTTTCAGACAAACGATAATTTCATTTTTTATAAAAAGTTTTTGTTCTTCTAACTAAATAAAAGTTTGTTTATTAAAACTTATTTTAAATTGCAATCAAAATGCCTGGGGTTTGATAAAGCAATTCTTGATTTTTTCCAGATTTTTTTTTTCTGATATTTTGTTTTTTGACCTCCGAAAAATCAATTTTTGAGAATACTTTCACTTGAAAAAAATAAAAAATTTTTTTTTTAACAAGCTGTAAAACAAAACGCATTATTTAACACACATTAAAAGCTATCCATGTTTAAGACCATAAGTAAAATAAGACTGTGAAAATTGGTCTTAAATCGGTGTAAAAAAAAACCACGTATAGAAAGTAGAAAAAAAATGTATTACATATAAAAAAATATAACAATTTAATGAATATCATCTGGAAGAAATTTCAATTTTGCTATGTACTTATTTAAATAATTATTTATGCCATACATAATTTGTTCAAAAATCATACAATTTTACGCCCACAGTATCAATCATCAATAATTTAATTACGTAATAAAAACACTGATTAACTGTCGGGATCGCGTTTAAGTAAAAATATTCACCAAGTTAAATATTTTCAACACCAAAAAATACTTTAACACCGGAAAATTTTTTTAACATTGGTAAAGAATATTAACAATGACAGTGGTGTTATTTTAATCGCTTTCGGTGTTCAAATTTAACACCAAAAATTGTAACACCTACACTGCTTGGACTTCGGTTTTTTACAGTGTATAGTTCTTTGTAGTTATTTGAAATACATTTCACGATGTGTTAAATATTTATAGATTGCTTACGGCGTTTCAATGCTATTTGACAAGCGTTTTAATTTTGACTACACACTTGACTCAAAGTGCTACAACTGACAATTTATCTTATTTTATTTAAATCGAACTACAAAGTAAAATATCACATACTGATATATTTTTATAAAAAAATTTTAATTTTATAAAATAATTGAGAGTATAAAATGTCGTAGTTAAAAAACGCAAATGATATTAAATTTTGAAATTTAAAAAAATTTAAAAACAAATTTATTCGAATTCTTGGATAGTTATAAAAAATTTTTGTGTCTACTAAAATTACTTTCAAGTGCGATATCCCCGTACGAATATATTCGATAAAATGACATCGTACGTCCTATTCTATCTTATAAAGCTTCGAGACCGCATTCTCACCATTTCACCGAGATTAATTTGCGAGGCGAATCACCGTGAAAGTTATGCATGAATTTTCCGGGCGTACTCACCGCGTGACGCCGTCGAAAGAGCGTCACGAACTCTCGTTGCTCCACATAAATCTCCCAAAAGCCGCAAGTGCTAGTGCTAAAGCTAGACTACTACCATTACTACCAGCAGAAAAGAACGCCCCGCGAATAGTAGGTTGAGTGTTGAGTCAAAAATAAAATAAAACGAATGAGAATGAAAAATTTTTCAACGATTAAAACAAAATTTAAAAGACTAAAGTATCATAAAGTAAAACAACAAAAAAAAAAACCCCAATTATTTAATCACAAAATACTCGAGCATAATTCAAATCATATCTTGTATCAAAAAATAATTTCCTAGAGCTTAGATTCTTTGAACGTTGGATTTGCGTTTCAAGTAAAAGTCGACGGGCCGAAAAATTTAAGTTTTATGACCCGTGGAAAAAATCACGAGTTGTCTTCCCTTTCTGCTCCATAAAATTTTTCATTCTCTTTATTTTAATATTTATAATTTTTCCACAACTATCTAGTTACATCGTATGTGTGAAAAATTACCGATAAACTATGTCATCGTAACCATCCGAATCACAGATCACATTTCCTCTTTTCCATTAAACTTTTTTTTTATTATCGTTATTGTTATTTTTATATTCATTTCCCGAGTGTCTATTCAAACGGCTCTGCAAACTTTTGAATAATTATCGGTTATTCTGATACCAATATATATTTATTGGGGTTCCTGTATTGAAACTAGGCAGCCAGAAAATTGAAATCAGTTCGATTATGTAGTTACAGCCACACACACACACACACACACACACACACACACACACACACACACACACACACACACACACACACACACACACACACACACACACACACACACACACACACACACACACACACACACACACACACACACACACACACATGTGTATATATATATATATATATATATATATATATATATATATATATATATATATATATATATATATATATATATATATATTGAAACTAGTGCTCGTTTAAATCCATGACCTCACTCCTATTACTCTACGTACTTTAATGCCCCTTTCCTCCTCTTGAACTCTCTCTCTTGATCCCTCTATGATGTTCACCGCGAGAGTTGTCGAGTGATTGAATGCACGGTAAATTGAGGAAAACCCAGGAAAAGTTGATAAAGATATCAGAGAAAATTTAACCTACTTTTTTTAAATATTTTTTAACTTTAAATTCGTCGAGTGTCACAGAGTTGCTTGTTGATCCTGCCGCTGCAGCCAGCCGTAGCTATCGATCCATCCCATTAAATTCTTCGCAGCTTTACTAAAATATATGTCAAGTAAATAATTACCCTCAAAATTAGCTCTGTTAATTTGTAATCTTAGAAATAACAACTTTGCTGGTTAGATGTCAGATGTGACTAATTATTGATACATTTTATTGATTATCACAGTTGTCAATAAATTAAAACTTCTCTTCAGTTAAAATCAATTTTTGATTTATCATAATTATTTTATTGAAGTATGTCATCTCTGGATATAAATTTGAATTATCAGATGAAATTAGATTTTATTTAAATAAAAAATCATCGATTTTAAATTTACTGCTGAGTATTTTTTCAAATTATTGTCGTATCTGGGTCATAGGGCGCGTTAAAAAAATGTTAAAAATTTTTTTTAGTCATATTTTTTTTCATTCAATATTAATTACTGTTTTTTCATCAAATAAAATTGACGTTTCATCAATAAATAAATATTATTTTCGAGATAAAAAGTTTGAATTAAATCAGCACAGAGTCGAACGAATATAATAAGCGGTGATAAAATTATAGCAATTACGTTTTCTATAAATAAGTTTAAGTGAAAAAATAAGGGATTTTGGTGTTACGTGATGATCTGTGTCACGTGGCGGTCGTTCAAAGTCTTAGGTACATATTGAGTGTGGGTGGAGTGAAATTTGTGTGGGATTTTTCTAGTAATCTTCTTTTCCTTTCCAATTCTTTTGTTTAAAATGTTTCCATAGCTGATGTAAGTTTTAGTCGGCCCTCTTCTCAATCGACTCGTGAATTTTTAAGTCGAAACATGTCTTGAATATACAATAAAATTTTCTCATAGATTTGGGCTTGTCCCAAATTCCTCAGACTCAAAACTGCTGGCTCTGAAGCCAAGGCAACTGCTGTATGATATTTTTTTCTCTGGCGTGTTTTCATAGCTCTTTCACTCTCGTCTACATTTTTAGAGAACCGTCAAGCACGTTCAACGGCTCTTTCTTCTTTTTCACCCTGTACAACTACAAACTACCACTACTATCACCACTATCGCCCACTACTACTATCACTATTACTACTGTAAGACTGTACTGTACTACCCAACAACCTCCCTTACCTTTACTTTCACCACACTTTGTCAAGTGCCTCGTTTCCAGTTTGGCTTCTGCATCACTTCAACTTTTGTGCTGCTGTACAATTGAAGAAGCTTGCTCGACAACCTACGCCTTCTCGCCTTTCTCTCTCTTTTTTATATTATTTTTATTTTTTATTTTACTCTCACAGTGGTTATTTCGCTTTGTCATTGACATCATGTGAATTCACCACCAGTTGTAATGAAAAAAAAAAAATAAAATAAAAGAAAGAGTTCAAAAAAATAAAGCAGACTTTTTTTTAATTCTCCTAGACTATGAGACACTTAGAGACTCAATGAAGTTGTAAACCACATCCGTGTGTTGAGTGTTAGTATTTAAGGGTGAATGAACACAGAAACCTTTTACACATTTTTTATAACTTTACAATGAAAATAATTTTGTTTTCAAGTTTAATGTCGTTATTTGATCCCCTTGTACCAATGTTTTGCTTGCTACGAAATTTGACAGTAAAAAAAATATTCGAAAAATTTAAAAGGATTCAAATTCAAGGAGTTTTGAAGATCTTTATAAATTCTTTTTCAAATATTTTTTTTTCTACAAAAATTTCAAGAAAAATGAAATTAAAAAAAAGTTACAAAAAATGAAGTATTCAAAAATTTTGATTTTTTTTTTTTCAGAATTTTTTATCAGATTTACTACTAATTTTCTCTTATATTCACAATTGAATATTCGACGTAAAATTTTATTCGAAATAAAAACAAAAATATTTATTTTTGTATTTTGAAAATCTGCATAAATATGGAAAAAAATATCTAGCATAATCAGGATCAAAACAGTGAATTTTTTCTCCTTTCTCATTTAGAAAAAAAAAATTCCATTCAATAATTTTGAAAAACACGTAAATATTTTGTGTTTAATATCAAGAAAGCAATAACGTGAAACGCGTTATTGAATAAAACTAAATATAATAAATGGTTATTGTAGTTGAACTTTTGACCGAGTTACAAAATTAATTAATCTTAAAACAATGAGATGTAATGCATTATTAATAATAGAAGGAAAATTTCATTTAATGAAAATTGTTTCAACTTTTCTCTTCTTTCCTCTTAGTCTTCTTGTGATTTTTGTTTTTATTGCACCAGTATATTGTTCATGTAATGCAAGTTATTTTTTTTTTGTGGCTTTTGTTTAATTAAGAAAATATTTTTATTAGCAGTTAGGAAAGGTTATTTATTGAAAGCGTTGTAATAATAAACCTGGCAGTCAAGCTAAATTGTCTGCTACAGTAATATAATTTTATATAAGACTTTGTATCGCTTTTCAAGAGCAAACAGGGGAGCTCATAACCTGAAAAATTTTCTCTCAACGCTTCTTTTGATATTACATTACACTGAGGTTTATGTTCATTAAAATACCTCTATTGAGTGTTTTATGTAAACTTTATATAAACACTCGCTTTTATTCTCTGTTAGCAAAATCCTCTCACCTCTTCTCCGGGCGTTAATTAAAATTTTAAAAAAATATTTATACTCTTATCAAAAATTCTTAATTTACACATCGATTTTTCGTCAGATCTCGATGTTTTGAGATCCTAGGAGGTTATTCTATTTTTGGATGAACATCCGGTCGCGAGTGTATTTGTGTGTACAAATTTTCTGTCCCACGATATCTTTGGAACGAATTGATCGATCTAAGCATTCTTGGCGGCAATTGAAAGAACTCAACAAGATTTAGAACTGAAAATGAAATCATCGGACAAAAATTATTGTTTTTCAGTGAAATGTATGTTCTGTCATGTCTAACAGTTTTTTGATTTCGAAAAGAAGAAATTTTTTTTCTTTACTTCTATGGGCTAGCGTTCTTCCAGAAGAGTTTACTGATACCCCCGAGGCTTTCGAACATCCATCGGACTCCTCCATTTTGATCAGGATCAGGTCAACCGTTTTTCAGATTTTTTTTTTTTTTTTTTTCAAATTATTTTGTATATAAATTCAATTGATAAAAAATTTTTATAGGGTAGAATTGTACTGTAAAAAATTGGAAGTAAATTCGGAGTGCTGACGGATTTTATTATTAGAATTTTTTCTTATCGGCGCGAAATTAGTGAAGACTATGAAAGTAAATTATAATCAATGACCTATAATCTTTTCGGAGCGTCGCTGTGGTGAAAATTCTATACCAAAAAGTTTTGCGATTTTTAAGTTATTAGCGATGCAAAAAAAAAAAAAAAAATAAAATAACCCCCATTCTATAAGTATGGATTATAACTTCTTTATTTAATTCCTCTTGAATTATTCACTTAAAATCTTATTTAATTATTATAATTTATGAACTAAATGTAACACTTTAAAAATCCACTTACTGGTAGCTAAAGTAGGTGTTATCTGTTGTATACACAAAATGATGATCGAGGGATGTAAGAAAAATATAATAAAAAAAAATAAAAATACAAAGTAAGAAGAAAATCTCTCTAGAAGAGTTACCCCAAGCTGCATCTCACGGTCGTTTTTTCTCTCGGGACGTGAACTCAAGCCAATTTGAATCTTGAAGCTCACATGGGGATTCGATCCGGGATCTCCAGCACATCCGTATACCATTCAGACAGGAGAGCTTTTAAGAGATACGACAGTCGATATTTTGAAAAGTAGGTCCTCGTTTTCCAGAGTTCACTTTTTTTATTATTTTCTTTCATGAGCAGATTTTACTTTAAAGTTCCAGCTAAATTACTTGATTTTTTTTTTTATTTAACTTTTTGTTGTTAATAAGAATCTAAAAAAAAATTTTTAACGATAGGAATTCTGGGGATTTTTGTTCAATCGATCGACGGTTTTTTTTATTTATATGATTACAAATTTTTTTTTTTACAGATAAACAGGGTTGTAAATAATGCATTACTCTTTTTAATGCATTAGCGATTCCATTAGCCATTGAGTTTAATTTTTTAATCGCAAAATTTCCCATTAATCATTAAATTTAATTTTTTAATGGTGAAAATTTCATTACCTATTAAATTTATTTTTTTAATGGGGACGTTAATTACCCATTAAATTTAATTTTTTAATGGGAACGATTTACATTGAAGAATATATAAATAATAGTTAATGTACTATTTTTCCATTAAGAATTTTACAACCCTGTAGTTAAGTAATGATTTATTAGAAAAATTATTTTTTAAAAATCAATACTTTATCGAGGTTGAGAAGTGAAGAGTTAAGTTACTGTCATCTCATTTGTCTTGTTAAAAAAATATAAAAAATTGCTATTCGCTAGAGCAATCGTTAAAAATTATCATAAGTCTTATTTGATTATTTTCAACACGTATGACAAGATTTATTACCATAGTCTCCGCTGATCGATTGAGAATCGTAAAAACTTTTTGTATATTTTTTTATTTTACTTTTTTTGTAAGTTTTATACCGAAACATCGACATTGTAAATGAGAACAGATTTTTTATTCGGGTAAATATTTTTCTTATGAAAAAATTGTATTATTTTTAATTTGATATTGATTTTTTTTATTGAAGAATTATGAGGTTTAAAGATTTATTTTCAATCTTTTTTTTTTGTTAAGTCAACATGAAATAACGTTAAAAATAGTATAGAAGGGAAACACGATTGAATAGGGTGAAATTTCAAAATGCTGACTCAGTAACAACTTTCTAAGCGACTGAATCATTTTATTCTCATGTCGTTACATTAACAATATTTATACATTTTTATAACCATTATAACCATGATGTATAACTTCTTGTTCGTATAAAAAAGTTTCATGTAATCTGGTTATTTTTTAGGGGGACCGACATTTTAAAAATATGAAAAAATTTATTTTTACTGTTTTCATTTTTTTTTAATGGAATTTTTTCCAAACGCGAGAGTGTTGATAAATTATTTGTGTTTTAATAATTGAAGTAAAAAAAAGTTTATTGTCTGGCAAGGATGAAACAAGACAGGCAATATATTTTTCATAATTATTTGCATTGAAGCTCAAAGTTTAAATGCCCGGAACCAGTCAAAACTAGATAATCTAAGAGCAATAGCGTATGTACGAATTCACCTGTCAACTTGGTTGGTTGTATATACAATGATATATGATTATTTTGAAGTTCACCATAAAAAAAAAATTACAAGCATGACAGGATTGAAATGAAGGCAGAAAGTAGACGTTTTATATTGTAGGGAAGAATTCAAAGATTTCTCTCATGAGAGAATACTGCGACTTTTTCCCGCCAAACAAGTCAGGAATTCAAATTTTCGTTGCAGATACTCTCTTAAATTTGAAACAGTAAGAATAGTGACTACTCACTGTTTACTAGTGAAAAGTATATCACTAATTCGAATTGTAGTATACTGGCAACAATTCGAATAGTGATATACTGGCAGTAATTATCACTGGCAATAAGTGACTATTGACTGCAAAATAGTGATTGCCACGTAATTGTTACTAATTCGTTTTGAGAGTGTACAGTAAAAAAATATTTTCATTCTAATATCTTTGTACGAAAATCATTATTTAATTGAACTAAACATTCTGTCACAATGAGCGTAAATAATATTTTTATTTAATTTAAATGAAAAAATGAATTTAAAGATATTTAATTTAATTGACCAATTCTACCATTATTAATGAACTTAATACAGCGAACAATATGAAATGAATAAATATAAAATTGAATAGAATGGAAGAAAAAGTAATCAATCAGTGGTGATAAATATGTCATACGATAAATTAATTTTTAATAATTTTTTTATCGACAAAATCGGTAGACAGAGTTAATTGAGAGTTAAATAAAATAATTGATTAAATTTTACAACTTTAAAAATAATGAAGTTTTTTTTTTTTTTTTTTAATTTAATAATAACATATCCCATTGAAGCATGATACGTTGAAAGTAACTTTAACGAGATTCTCGTCTGCGTACTTTGCCGCACGGCTAGCCTCCGACTAAATCATTCGACATGTAATTACGACTCTGCCAGAGCGACCAAGTAGCACTAACTGTAGTATATGTATATAATATATAGATATATAAAAGTACATAGAATGGTAACCACGGATAAACGGCAGCGAAAGTTCAAGCTCGCAAAATTCGATTAGAGACTCTCGAGCTTTCGATAAAGCTCGATCGACTACTCGATAAAACTTCATTTCGGTTCTCGCGACTCGGATACACAGTGATCGTAATTTATCGACTCGTTTCCACGCGCTGGTGCGTTCCATTGGATTCAAACTTGAGTTTAGTTCGAGTTGCCCTTTTACGTTTTTTTATTTTTATTTTTATTTTTAACTTCCTTTAGTTTTATTTTATTTTTAAAAGACAAAATTAGTTCCCGATTGCGTTGAGATACGAAAAAGAAAATCGCCTTGGGTGTTTTTAAGCTTCAATATATGTATAAAATGTAATTTTTTTGTCACTAAAATAAGAAAAAAAAAACTTTGTAGTAGTCAAAAGACCAGTATCTTCCGGCGACTTAAAACTCTCAAAAGAGCCTAAAGAGAATTTTATACGATGAAGAAGCTTGTATACAACTCTTTTAGGACTTTGAAGAGATTCAGTAGGTAACAACACTGTAGTACATTCATTTAACCGGTAAATAACGTAGCTTATTAAAAAAGTATATGAAATTTTTTTTCCCAGACATTTTTCTGCTAAGAACTAAGAGTTTTATTATTTTTTCGGTCGAAGTTATAATTTATTTAAAATTACGTCTACCGCAGAATTATTTAATTACACGAGGCTTTTTTTCTATCAGCAATTGATGTCTCTATTTAGAGTAAAAGAAAAGCATTAAATAAGTAAATATCATGTTCAAAAATAAATAAACTCGTAGAACGTCAACTGCGAGAACTAGAGGAGGAAGCTAAGTAACTGAGAAACTTTTTTAGCGGAACATGATGTTGTAAAGTCGGCGGCGAACTGAGTTGTGAGGATTTGAACTTTTCAAAACGTCTATCCGTCAGCAAGTTTAACTTTCAAAAGCGTTACTCTCATTTCTTTCTTCATTTTTTTTTTTTTTTACTTCACCTCATTTTTTACGCCTGCATCATGCTTCAAGTGTTGAAGAATTTACATCGGATTATTATTATTTCAAACTTTAATTCTTCAAAGTTATGAAAGAGTTTGTTTTTATTAATAATAAATAATTATTAAAGTCAATATAAAAATCATGTATCAAATTTGTTCAATAAGTCTACAAAGTTTATTTTTATATTTTGGAGTAGCAGAAAATAAATATTGATAAGTTGTAGAATATTGCATACCTTGAACACGAAGCGGAGAGGTAGTGCTTTACTGTCACCAAATTTTAAAATTGAGTTTTGATCAACTTCAATCATTACCTCTAATTTGATGTCGCATTTAATTTAAAAAAAAAGATGAATAATAAATTTGATACAAATAATTGAAATTGACATCCTGAGTTTAAGTGACACTTTGGGTGTTTAAATAGATTTGAAAATTTTTGGGAATAAAGAGTAATTTTATTAGTCGTTGAGTACGTTTTTGTTGAAGGGAAAAATAAATGAGGGAAGAAAGAAAAAAGTAATTAAGTGGAAGCGGAAGGTGGCAAATAGGCTCGGGTGCGTGCATAAGTGTGTCTAGAGTAAAAGCAACACGCGGGAAAAATAAAATCTTGCTCTTGCTTACATCGTGGTAAGGGTCATACGGCGACAAATCGATCCGTGCTTTGCAATTAAAGTCACTCTGGTGTGTCGCGTGTTGGCGCGATTCTTATCTACTCCGTGATTGGTCGTATCGCGCCCTCAAGCTCATAGAGTCATAAGATTTTTTCCATTTTTTATTTATTATTCTGATTATTTCTTTTCTTCACTACGAACTATTTTATCTCAGACTCTTGAAATACTCACGAGGCTTAAGAAAATTAAAATAAAATTTTTAATTATTAATTGCTTATATTTATTCAATCTGTCTGTTTTTGATATAAAATGAAAATAAATTTATTTCTTTAAATCTTTTAAATAAATTTTTATAAAAGATATCATTATTTTTGCGGTTCAGGAATTATTTTTTAAATGACATTGAGACTGAGGTCTCTAAAAAATGCCGCATGCATTTTAATTTTTAGTATAAAGAAGCCGAGACCCATTTTCGTTCTACGATCTTCAAGAGAAGTCAATTGTGTTAACTTTTTCACTAGACTATTCTCTTGAAAACTTTTTTCTTACCATTCAGAATAATAAAAATAAAAAGAATAAAATTAAACCGTAAAATCATTTTACTTTATAACTTTAAAATTTTATATTTCAATTTGAATACAATAGAAGAACTTAATAAACTGACCTAAATTTTCTTTTACCATCAACTATTCTAACGTAAAAATTTAATTTATTAATTACTCAGGTTGAGAAAAAATCATCTATTGTTATTCATCAAAACTTTAATCATTTTATTTTTACTACGATATTTATTTATTTTTACTACACTGTAAAAAATTGGTAGTAAATTCGGATTTTATTTAAATCCAAATTTACTCTGTCACTCAGGCTTCCGGAGTCTTAAAAAAAATCATCCGCATTTACTGCGTTTCAGAGTTTTAATATTAAAATAATCTCCCTTTAGGAATTAATTTCATTTCAAAGAGATTAAATAAAAAGTTGGAAAATCCAAACATGTTCAACTCACTTGCTCATTTAAAAAGCGATCAATAGATGGTGTTTTTATTTGCAAAAAATTATTTTTAAAAAATATAATAATAGTATTGAAAAAAAAATGGCAGCTAAATTTTTTCATAAATTGCCAGTTTTAACTTTTTAGTAATTATAATTAAACCGCGAAGATTTGGATAGTGATTTTCAAAAGGGCTCTTCGATTCAAAAATTCAAATGTAATAAAAATTACAATAGATCAATCTGTTGCATATTTTTTAAGTTATTCTATTTACCAACATCCGCACATACTGACAGATATCACAGGTTTTGTTTTTAATCATTATTTTTTAAAAAAATGACTCCAAATTGCCTTCGTTTTGTTTATTAATAAATAATTTTTCAATGGTACAAATTTTGTGCTAGTCGAGCATATTTGAATGTATAAATATGATTTTTGTGTGAGTGAATCAGCTGGGACCGAGTAAGCGTTAGCAGAACACATCTTATCGCTTCGCACCGGTGTAAAAAAAATTAGTTCCAAAAAGGCTCAAAAAAAAATTCAACATGTGAAACTTCTAAACATGTGACAGATTAGAACTTCGAGTAAATCTTTTTTGGAACTTTAGTAATTTCGATAGTAAAATAAAAGTTCTTATAAGCAAATTTTGAGTCCAAAAACGATAATCTTGGAAATTTTTTAGAATTTATTTTGATCGTCTTTTTTAGTTCTTTAAAGGATTCAAAAATAGTGACCTTTTTGGAACGAATTTTTTTACACGAGCAATTGAGTTGTGCAATAAACAGTCATCCGCTTTACATTCACTCCAAATTTAATTCGCGTTCACTCTAAAATTTTTTACAACGTATCTACTATAGAATATAAATTAATTAAAAAAATTAACTTTTTATTTAATTAGCCTCATAAAAATTTTGAATCGTCTCATAAATATTTTTAATGAATAAAAACATGAATTGATGCGCATTACGAGCTGACTATACAATTTTAACGTGGATAGGAAGCATTTGCCGATTTACGTTCTCGTTCGTTGTCATCTCAACGATAGCAATGACTACGGACATTCTGTGCAGCGTACACAGAGCCCAGAGCTAAAATCGACGACAAAATTTTCACTGGACCGTGCATACACACATTAAGGATTGCTGGGTAAAGGGAGAGAGAGAAAGAGAAGAGGATAGCTGAAATATAAATCAGAGGATTGGGCGATGAGAGTTAGGAACATTGAACGTGTTGGGTGAGAATTTTAGGATAAACCTGTTTCCATCCGATCGTTCGTGAACGTTAAATGGGAACAAGATGGGCTAGTGAACGAGCCGCGAAACTAGCGATAGAGCTTTCGATATTCGATCACGATTTGATAATGGAAACAGACGGAAGAGCTAAAGCCAGAGTGAGATGAATAAAACCACGCAACCTCCATTGAGTGCTCGCACCTGGACAAGCCTTGTCATCGTAACATTCAACTCATGTGCCAGCTAGATTACCGTGAAAAAAATAAATAAATGAAATAAAGTATAAAAAAAATAAATAGATAAATAAAAAAAAAATATAACTGGACAATACTCGAGAAAAAAAAATATAAAAACAATGAACAAAAATGAGAACATGAAAAACAGGAAACAAAAAGCCTTTTAAATGAAATTTTTATACGGCTTTTATATGTTGTTGGATTACGAAAAAACCTGCTAAAAAAATAAATAAAATAAAAAGTAAATAAAGGTATTAAATAAAAAATAAAATCAAAGAGATAAAATATATATTCATATTTTTGTTCCGGTACTTTTGAAAGTTTCATTTTTTCACTATTTAAATCAACAACCAAATAAAAAACAATTATATAAATATGTAGTTAAAACAAATTTATGGTTTTTTTAGTGGAATAAAATTTACCTTACGCATACAATATTTTTTTTTTACCATAGGATATACTAGATTAAAGTAATCCTTTGGATATTACGTGTATTTGCCGTTTTTGTGTTTGAATGTTTTATGCGGAAATTTGCTTTTAGTATTAAAGTTTTTCACGGTTGTTAGCTTAATACGAATCGTTTAATCTTAACAATAGAATTGAATCTATTTACTACTTGAAAATTACTTCCATGAATGAAAATATTATTATTTAAAAGTAATCCTTAGTAAAGTTTTATTTATTTATTTTATTAAGTTTACTAGAAAAATCGATTTGTGAGAGTGAAGGTTGGATTAGAGGAAATGAGTTTCGATAAAGAAATATAATGTATTGCTATTGTATATATAAAAAAATAGATTATTGGAAACATTGACATTGTTCATCAGTACTACAGTTCGAAATAGACTAGACATCCACACATGTAATATTTTTATTTCTATACCTATTTGAAGATTCGTTCCACTTTCAGTGCCTTGAAATAGCTTAAATCGAATGCTCATCTTGTCGTCTATTTTTATATAAATTACTCTCCATCGAATTCAATTGATCGATTGCAATAAGAAAACGTTATAAAATATCACTTGCTATTATTACCTCAGACTGAGTAGAGAAAAAATAAAAATAATCGATAGCTTATTACAGAATGTTCTATTTAATGATTATGAGCCTCGCTACCCGGAAGTGAAAATTAAAAAAAAAAGGCTCGTATCAAAATGGTGTAAAAGTGTATTGGAAAAAAATACGTGGATTTATTTTAAGTGGATTTGTCGGATTCCGGTTATTGGCAGTGTCAACACGGGGTAATAAATATACGAACTAAAGTAAAAGTATCTTGTGAGCCGAGAAAATAGTCGCGGTGAGCCCAAAAACTGGGAGCAGAAACTCATGTCAAAGCTATCGGTTTTCCCGTTTGACCTTTCTGAATGACATTTTTATTCTTCCTTTCCTTTTTTTTCCTCACTCATCTTTTATTTTTTCATCTTTGTTTTTATTACACCGCGTTCTCTTCTTTTTTGATATTTTTTTTTTCCTACAAATCCACGCTGCAAACTTATTTTCTCACCGACATTTACGATGAATCTTCAGTGTGTTGCCTCCTCAAGATCCTTTATTATAAAGGGATCCCAAATGACGACCAAGTGCTTCGAAGTTAATGGTACGATCAGTCAGATGCAATCGCTAAGATTTATTGAATGGACTTTACCCGGCTCGAATTATTTTTTGTCAAGAGTCAACATGTTTTTACAGCTAAAAATTTTCGAGAACTTTTAAAATTATTCGCAAGATAATTAAGCATTTATGCCAAACACCCACATTTATTTTTTTGATAAACTCTTTAACAAAAAAAAGTTCTATCAGAACTAGATAAATTTTATTTAAAAATATCTGTAGATGATCCTCATGATTATTATAGCTAGAGGATATTTGTCTTGATTATTTTTGACGGAAGTTATTTATGACATAAATCATTTCCTTATTTATATCATTCTTCATATTATTACTAAATAATTAAATTATTGATCGTAATTTCTTGTGATTCATTATTCAATATACAGTTAACATAAAGTTTTCATTACTATAATGGAATACAAAAGTAAAATTCATCTAAATTCTTGACGCGAAGCATAAAAAATCTAAGGCAGAGAAGACCTACGCACAATTGATCACATTAGTCTCTTATAAATTCAACTAACGTATTCTGTAAAGACCCTAGTTTTTGGAGGGCTTAAACATTATTTTCGGGAACCGAATCTCAATTGAGCTATGTAATAAATTATGAGTAAAGCTTTTTAAATGAATATTCGATAAACTTTTTTATTTATATATTTTTATTAATTTATGTTCGTTTCAATGAAACTAAACATATTATTTATAAATAAAATATAAGGCATCGAATGGTTATTAATAATAAGTATTGCCTATAAATTGAATGACAGGGGATGAAACAAGATTTCAGACGAGGGTGAACTTGACTGCCCAAATAGGAGCCGAGTGCTGACATTCGATTTCAAATCACAGTAAAAAAATTCAATGAATAACGAATTTTTTTTCTTTGGAATTGAATTCTTGTTTTAAGTCATTCTGTTTTGGTAATTAATTTTTATAACCATTATAACCATGATGTATAACTTCTTGTTCGTATAAAAAAGTTTCATGTAATCTGGTTATTTTTTAGGGGGACCGACATTTTAAAAATATGAAAAAATTTATTTTTACTGTTTTCATTTTTTTTTAATGGAATTTTTTCCAAACGCGAGAGTGTTGATAAATTATTTGTGTTTTAATAATTGAAGTAAAAAAAAGTTTATTGTCTGGCAAGGATGAAACAAGACAGGCAATATATTTTTCATAATTATTTGCATTGAAGCTCAAAGTTTAAATGCCCGGAACCAGTCAAAACTAGATAATCTAAGAGCAATAGCGTATGTACGAATTCACCTGTCAACTTGGTTGGTTGTATATACAATGATATATGATTATTTTGAAGTTCACCATAAAAAAAAAATTACAAGCATGACAGGATTGAAATGAAGGCAGAAAGTAGACGTTTTATATTGTAGGGAAGAATTCAAAGATTTCTCTCATGAGAGAATACTGCGACTTTTTCCCGCCAAACAAGTCAGGAATTCAAATTTTCGTTGCAGATACTCTCTTAAATTTGAAACAGTAAGAATAGTGACTACTCACTGTTTACTAGTGAAAAGTATATCACTAATTCGAATTGTAGTATACTGGCAACAATTCGAATAGTGATATACTGGCAGTAATTATCACTGGCAATAAGTGACTATTGACTGCAAAATAGTGATTGCCACGTAATTGTTACTAATTCGTTTTGAGAGTGTACAGTAAAAAAATATTTTCATTCTAATATCTTTGTACGAAAATCATTATTTAATTGAACTAAACATTCTGTCACAATGAGCGTAAATAATATTTTTATTTAATTTAAATGAAAAAATGAATTTAAAGATATTTAATTTAATTGACCAATTCTACCATTATTAATGAACTTAATACAGCGAACAATATGAAATGAATAAATATAAAATTGAATAGAATGGAAGAAAAAGTAATCAATCAGTGGTGATAAATATGTCATACGATAAATTAATTTTTAATAATTTTTTTATCGACAAAATCGGTAGACAGAGTTAATTGAGAGTTAAATAAAATAATTGATTAAATTTTACAACTTTAAAAATAATGAAGTTTTTTTTTTTTTTTTTTAATTTAATAATAACATATCCCATTGAAGCATGATACGTTGAAAGTAACTTTAACGAGATTCTCGTCTGCGTACTTTGCCGCACGGCTAGCCTCCGACTAAATCATTCGACATGTAATTACGACTCTGCCAGAGCGACCAAGTAGCACTAACTGTAGTATATGTATATAATATATAGATATATAAAAGTACATAGAATGGTAACCACGGATAAACGGCAGCGAAAGTTCAAGCTCGCAAAATTCGATTAGAGACTCTCGAGCTTTCGATAAAGCTCGATCGACTACTCGATAAAACTTCATTTCGGTTCTCGCGACTCGGATACACAGTGATCGTAATTTATCGACTCGTTTCCACGCGCTGGTGCGTTCCATTGGATTCAAACTTGAGTTTAGTTCGAGTTGCCCTTTTACGTTTTTTTATTTTTATTTTTATTTTTAACTTCCTTTAGTTTTATTTTATTTTTAAAAGACAAAATTAGTTCCCGATTGCGTTGAGATACGAAAAAGAAAATCGCCTTGGGTGTTTTTAAGCTTCAATATATGTATAAAATGTAATTTTTTTGTCACTAAAATAAGAAAAAAAAAACTTTGTAGTAGTCAAAAGACCAGTATCTTCCGGCGACTTAAAACTCTCAAAAGAGCCTAAAGAGAATTTTATACGATGAAGAAGCTTGTATACAACTCTTTTAGGACTTTGAAGAGATTCAGTAGGTAACAACACTGTAGTACATTCATTTAACCGGTAAATAACGTAGCTTATTAAAAAAGTATATGAAATTTTTTTTCCCAGACATTTTTCTGCTAAGAACTAAGAGTTTTATTATTTTTTCGGTCGAAGTTATAATTTATTTAAAATTACGTCTACCGCAGAATTATTTAATTACACGAGGCTTTTTTTCTATCAGCAATTGATGTCTCTATTTAGAGTAAAAGAAAAGCATTAAATAAGTAAATATCATGTTCAAAAATAAATAAACTCGTAGAACGTCAACTGCGAGAACTAGAGGAGGAAGCTAAGTAACTGAGAAACTTTTTTAGCGGAACATGATGTTGTAAAGTCGGCGGCGAACTGAGTTGTGAGGATTTGAACTTTTCAAAACGTCTATCCGTCAGCAAGTTTAACTTTCAAAAGCGTTACTCTCATTTCTTTCTTCATTTTTTTTTTTTTTTACTTCACCTCATTTTTTACGCCTGCATCATGCTTCAAGTGTTGAAGAATTTACATCGGATTATTATTATTTCAAACTTTAATTCTTCAAAGTTATGAAAGAGTTTGTTTTTATTAATAATAAATAATTATTAAAGTCAATATAAAAATCATGTATCAAATTTGTTCAATAAGTCTACAAAGTTTATTTTTATATTTTGGAGTAGCAGAAAATAAATATTGATAAGTTGTAGAATATTGCATACCTTGAACACGAAGCGGAGAGGTAGTGCTTTACTGTCACCAAATTTTAAAATTGAGTTTTGATCAACTTCAATCATTACCTCTAATTTGATGTCGCATTTAATTTAAAAAAAAAGATGAATAATAAATTTGATACAAATAATTGAAATTGACATCCTGAGTTTAAGTGACACTTTGGGTGTTTAAATAGATTTGAAAATTTTTGGGAATAAAGAGTAATTTTATTAGTCGTTGAGTACGTTTTTGTTGAAGGGAAAAATAAATGAGGGAAGAAAGAAAAAAGTAATTAAGTGGAAGCGGAAGGTGGCAAATAGGCTCGGGTGCGTGCATAAGTGTGTCTAGAGTAAAAGCAACACGCGGGAAAAATAAAATCTTGCTCTTGCTTACATCGTGGTAAGGGTCATACGGCGACAAATCGATCCGTGCTTTGCAATTAAAGTCACTCTGGTGTGTCGCGTGTTGGCGCGATTCTTATCTACTCCGTGATTGGTCGTATCGCGCCCTCAAGCTCATAGAGTCATAAGATTTTTTCCATTTTTTATTTATTATTCTGATTATTTCTTTTCTTCACTACGAACTATTTTATCTCAGACTCTTGAAATACTCACGAGGCTTAAGAAAATTAAAATAAAATTTTTAATTATTAATTGCTTATATTTATTCAATCTGTCTGTTTTTGATATAAAATGAAAATAAATTTATTTCTTTAAATCTTTTAAATAAATTTTTATAAAAGATATCATTATTTTTGCGGTTCAGGAATTATTTTTTAAATGACATTGAGACTGAGGTCTCTAAAAAATGCCGCATGCATTTTAATTTTTAGTATAAAGAAGCCGAGACCCATTTTCGTTCTACGATCTTCAAGAGAAGTCAATTGTGTTAACTTTTTCACTAGACTATTCTCTTGAAAACTTTTTTCTTACCATTCAGAATAATAAAAATAAAAAGAATAAAATTAAACCGTAAAATCATTTTACTTTATAACTTTAAAATTTTATATTTCAATTTGAATACAATAGAAGAACTTAATAAACTGACCTAAATTTTCTTTTACCATCAACTATTCTAACGTAAAAATTTAATTTATTAATTACTCAGGTTGAGAAAAAATCATCTATTGTTATTCATCAAAACTTTAATCATTTTATTTTTACTACGATATTTATTTATTTTTACTACACTGTAAAAAATTGGTAGTAAATTCGGATTTTATTTAAATCCAAATTTACTCTGTCACTCAGGCTTCCGGAGTCTTAAAAAAAATCATCCGCATTTACTGCGTTTCAGAGTTTTAATATTAAAATAATCTCCCTTTAGGAATTAATTTCATTTCAAAGAGATTAAATAAAAAGTTGGAAAATCCAAACATGTTCAACTCACTTGCTCATTTAAAAAGCGATCAATAGATGGTGTTTTTATTTGCAAAAAATTATTTTTAAAAAATATAATAATAGTATTGAAAAAAAAATGGCAGCTAAATTTTTTCATAAATTGCCAGTTTTAACTTTTTAGTAATTATAATTAAACCGCGAAGATTTGGATAGTGATTTTCAAAAGGGCTCTTCGATTCAAAAATTCAAATGTAATAAAAATTACAATAGATCAATCTGTTGCATATTTTTTAAGTTATTCTATTTACCAACATCCGCACATACTGACAGATATCACAGGTTTTGTTTTTAATCATTATTTTTTAAAAAAATGACTCCAAATTGCCTTCGTTTTGTTTATTAATAAATAATTTTTCAATGGTACAAATTTTGTGCTAGTCGAGCATATTTGAATGTATAAATATGATTTTTGTGTGAGTGAATCAGCTGGGACCGAGTAAGCGTTAGCAGAACACATCTTATCGCTTCGCACCGGTGTAAAAAAAATTAGTTCCAAAAAGGCTCAAAAAAAAATTCAACATGTGAAACTTCTAAACATGTGACAGATTAGAACTTCGAGTAAATCTTTTTTGGAACTTTAGTAATTTCGATAGTAAAATAAAAGTTCTTATAAGCAAATTTTGAGTCCAAAAACGATAATCTTGGAAATTTTTTAGAATTTATTTTGATCGTCTTTTTTAGTTCTTTAAAGGATTCAAAAATAGTGACCTTTTTGGAACGAATTTTTTTACACGAGCAATTGAGTTGTGCAATAAACAGTCATCCGCTTTACATTCACTCCAAATTTAATTCGCGTTCACTCTAAAATTTTTTACAACGTATCTACTATAGAATATAAATTAATTAAAAAAATTAACTTTTTATTTAATTAGCCTCATAAAAATTTTGAATCGTCTCATAAATATTTTTAATGAATAAAAACATGAATTGATGCGCATTACGAGCTGACTATACAATTTTAACGTGGATAGGAAGCATTTGCCGATTTACGTTCTCGTTCGTTGTCATCTCAACGATAGCAATGACTACGGACATTCTGTGCAGCGTACACAGAGCCCAGAGCTAAAAGCGACGACAAAATTTTCACTGGACCGTGCATACACACATTAAGGATTGCTGGGTAAAGGGAGAGAGAGAAAGAGAAGAGGATAGCTGAAATATAAATCAGAGGATTGGGCGATGAGAGTTAGGAACATTGAACGTGTTGGGTGAGAATTTTAGGATAAACCTGTTTCCATCCGATCGTTCGTGAACGTTAAATGGGAACAAGATGGGCTAGTGAACGAGCCGCGAAACTAGCGATAGAGCTTTCGATATTCGATCACGATTTGATAATGGAAACAGACGGAAGAGCTAAAGCCAGAGTGAGATGAATAAAACCACGCAACCTCCATTGAGTGCTCGCACCTGGACAAGCCTTGTCATCGTAACATTCAACTCATGTGCCAGCTAGATTACCGTGAAAAAAATAAATAAATGAAATAAAGTATAAAAAAAATAAATAGATAAATAAAAAAAAAATATAACTGGACAATACTCGAGAAAAAAAAATATAAAAACAATGAACAAAAATGAGAACATGAAAAACAGGAAACAAAAAGCCTTTTAAATGAAATTTTTATACGGCTTTTATATGTTGTTGGATTACGAAAAAACCTGCTAAAAAAATAAATAAAATAAAAAGTAAATAAAGGTATTAAATAAAAAATAAAATCAAAGAGATAAAATATATATTCATATTTTTGTTCCGGTACTTTTGAAAGTTTCATTTTTTCACTATTTAAATCAACAACCAAATAAAAAACAATTATATAAATATGTAGTTAAAACAAATTTATGGTTTTTTTAGTGGAATAAAATTTACCTTACGCATACAATATTTTTTTTTTACCATAGGATATACTAGATTAAAGTAATCCTTTGGATATTACGTGTATTTGCCGTTTTTGTGTTTGAATGTTTTATGCGGAAATTTGCTTTTAGTATTAAAGTTTTTCACGGTTGTTAGCTTAATACGAATCGTTTAATCTTAACAATAGAATTGAATCTATTTACTACTTGAAAATTACTTCCATGAATGAAAATATTATTATTTAAAAGTAATCCTTAGTAAAGTTTTATTTATTTATTTTATTAAGTTTACTAGAAAAATCGATTTGTGAGAGTGAAGGTTGGATTAGAGGAAATGAGTTTCGATAAAGAAATATAATGTATTGCTATTGTATATATAAAAAAATAGATTATTGGAAACATTGACATTGTTCATCAGTACTACAGTTCGAAATAGACTAGACATCCACACATGTAATATTTTTATTTCTATACCTATTTGAAGATTCGTTCCACTTTCAGTGCCTTGAAATAGCTTAAATCGAATGCTCATCTTGTCGTCTATTTTTATATAAATTACTCTCCATCGAATTCAATTGATCGATTGCAATAAGAAAACGTTATAAAATATCACTTGCTATTATTACCTCAGACTGAGTAGAGAAAAAATAAAAATAATCGATAGCTTATTACAGAATGTTCTATTTAATGATTATGAGCCTCGCTACCCGGAAGTGAAAATTAAAAAAAAAAGGCTCGTATCAAAATGGTGTAAAAGTGTATTGGAAAAAAATACGTGGATTTATTTTAAGTGGATTTGTCGGATTCCGGTTATTGGCAGTGTCAACACGGGGTAATAAATATACGAACTAAAGTAAAAGTATCTTGTGAGCCGAGAAAATAGTCGCGGTGAGCCCAAAAACTGGGAGCAGAAACTCATGTCAAAGCTATCGGTTTTCCCGTTTGACCTTTCTGAATGACATTTTTATTCTTCCTTTCCTTTTTTTTCCTCACTCATCTTTTATTTTTTCATCTTTGTTTTTATTACACCGCGTTCTCTTCTTTTTTGATATTTTTTTTTTCCTACAAATCCACGCTGCAAACTTATTTTCTCACCGACATTTACGATGAATCTTCAGTGTGTTGCCTCCTCAAGATCCTTTATTATAAAGGGATCCCAAATGACGACCAAGTGCTTCGAAGTTAATGGTACGATCAGTCAGATGCAATCGCTAAGATTTATTGAATGGACTTTACCCGGCTCGAATTATTTTTTGTCAAGAGTCAACATGTTTTTACAGCTAAAAATTTTCGAGAACTTTTAAAATTATTCGCAAGATAATTAAGCATTTATGCCAAACACCCACATTTATTTTTTTGATAAACTCTTTAACAAAAAAAAGTTCTATCAGAACTAGATAAATTTTATTTAAAAATATCTGTAGATGATCCTCATGATTATTATAGCTAGAGGATATTTGTCTTGATTATTTTTGACGGAAGTTATTTATGACATAAATCATTTCCTTATTTATATCATTCTTCATATTATTACTAAATAATTAAATTATTGATCGTAATTTCTTGTGATTCATTATTCAATATACAGTTAACATAAAGTTTTCATTACTATAATGGAATACAAAAGTAAAATTCATCTAAATTCTTGACGCGAAGCATAAAAAATCTAAGGCAGAGAAGACCTACGCACAATTGATCACATTAGTCTCTTATAAATTCAACTAACGTATTCTGTAAAGACCCTAGTTTTTGGAGGGCTTAAACATTATTTTCGGGAACCGAATCTCAATTGAGCTATGTAATAAATTATGAGTAAAGCTTTTTAAATGAATATTCGATAAACTTTTTTATTTATATATTTTTATTAATTTATGTTCGTTTCAATGAAACTAAACATATTATTTATAAATAAAATATAAGGCATCGAATGGTTATTAATAATAAGTATTGCCTATAAATTGAATGACAGGGGATGAAACAAGATTTCAGACGAGGGTGAACTTGACTGCCCAAATAGGAGCCGAGTGCTGACATTCGATTTCAAATCACAGTAAAAAAATTCAATGAATAACGAATTTTTTTTCTTTGGAATTGAATTCTTGTTTTAAGTCATTCTGTTTTGGTAATTAGAGAAAATTTTCACTTGCATCAAAAACGATAAAATTCTTCATTTAAGTGTTTTACTTCTGGTGAAAGAAAATTTATTCTTTAACTAAGAGTGCGATATTCTTGTCCCAAGTAAATCATCCTCTTTGTATGACACATTAGCGCCTTGATTCAAAACGGCATTTTATCATACCGAACATATAGTTTTTTTTTAATTAAAAAAATTATGGCAGTGTTATTATTTTTTAAAAAACACAAGACTTCTGTCGGGATTGAACTCGCGTCTTCTAATTTTGAAAACTTTTCTGCTACCCTTTTACTAATTCTTTCTGCTAATACTTCGACAAAGGCAAAGAGGTCTCTGTTCTCAATAATTTGAAAAGAGATGGGCGTATTTGAAAACCAAGAGACTGATATTCTTGAACTGAGTTCTTACCACTTGTTTTAAGTTCGTAATACAGTTGAAACAAGAATGTAAACTTATCAATCAAAGAAATATTTTCTTAAATAAAAAATATAAATTTTAAGAAGAAAATATTATTGAACCAAAGCAATTTTTTTTCTCCATGATATTTTCGGCTCAAGACAATTCTTTTTGACTCAAAATTATGTTTTTTCTGTGTAGATTTTATCCCTTGTCATGCATTATATTTTTGATGACTACCCGCATTGATACTGGGAGTTCTAATGTCTGAAGACAGTCAAAATAGACTAATTTCAAACTGATAGCTCGGCAAAAAAATAATTCTGTTATTTTCAATACACATTTTAAGTAATTTAATAGAGAAAACAATGGCTCTTTTTTTTCAATTTTTCAAACCAAATTGTCAGTTGGTTGGTTATTAAAATGACATAAATATTTCGAGGTTCGCAACAAACAAATAAATGTATTTCTGACAGGAACGCAATGAAGTCAGAATTTTCTGCTCGGTAAATTTCATTGATCTGAAATTGGCAATGGTTTAATCTGGCTTAACAAGCATTAAAACTCGCAGTTTCAATGCAGGTGCAATAAAAGAAATTATTATCATTATTATAAATATTGTTTCGATATTTATGCTGGACTAATATTTCCAGTATTGCATCGTGTTAGTTATTGAAAGTTAATTTGTTTCAACCGAGAATGGATATTGCGTCATGTTTACTAAAAGTAAATTGATCTGATCGTAGCTAAAACTGAACGAAATGTGTATGCAGATAATTTTTTATGAGAGCAATGCTATCCATCAAGAATAACCATTTGGGAGTTAAATTTTGTACGTATAGATTGAAGTATGTTATGTACTGTGCGATGTTACTGGTACGTGTGTGCCGTACTCCCGAGTAGTTACAGTCGGTCGCACAAAGTAGTGTAAAGGTATACTTTATAGCCCAGTGCTGCGGTAGTGAACGTTTTGTAATTAATTGCTGCACCGAGAGCTTCTTTTATCGACTTCCGTTACGCTATAGTACGTCGTAAAAATCTAGATGACAGCGTGCGTGCTTTTACTCTCTTGAGACCATTTTCTAGATAGATTTTTTTTTTATTTTGTTTTTAAATAAAGGAGAGTTGGGTTGAATGGAAACGCTGAGGGAAAATTTATTCTAATTATACGAAATTGTTTATTTTTCGTTTACATTTAGAGATAATAAAAAAAAAATTTAATTCTGTAGCAATTTTTTTTGTTCTTCGAATATGGAATTTGAAAATAAATTTTGCTAAAGTAAGTCTTGGGCTTAAATTGCTTGAGAATAATTATAGTGATAATAACTGTTTCAAGCCTTTTTAAAAAAATTTTTTTCTTTCTTTGTTATATGATTTTCTTACTGTTATATATAATATTTGTTTAAGTACTTCTTCATATTTAATACACAAGTAATTTTCTTTTTATATTTTTGACTTGAAAAAAGTCGTCAAATGTGAAGTGATACAAAATGCATGAAAAATTAATCTTGCTTTAAAACAATAGGAAAAGGGGGGTGAAATGGGTCCTCAAAATTTAAGGGGCCTATTTGCCCCCCTCCCCAACCCCTATCATTTTTATTAAAAATAGACTACAACGCATTATTTATGAATGTTTTCAAATTTTTTTTGCGCTTATATCTCGTTAAATCAACAAAAATAATTTTAAAAAAATATAACAATGATCCATAGAACAGAAGTTTTCGTTAACATCCAACATGTAATATTAGCTACAAAAATTTTGTACCATCAATGTGTCCCATTAAAATCCCAAATTAAAAGCGGTTTTTCAAATTAAAATTAAATTCCCACCGTAGCTTGAATAATGATTTTTATCTCTTTGTTAAATTTCATAATCAATTGAGTATAACAAAACACATTAAATATGTACTAAGCAGGAGAATCAGACATCTGAGCGATCTCATGTGTCCCATTATTAACACACACAAAAAAAATGTAAAAAAACATATTAATACCAATCAGAGTTTATTTTTCGATATTGTAAAAAAAAAAGTATGAAAATTTAATAAATAGTAAAATGATGATTAAATTGTTGCAGGTCCAAATATTAAGACTGCAGTGGCAATTCTCAATTGTCTATTTGCACGACAATTGTGTTTCGAAGACCCGTCTTGCAGTGCCATTCTAGAAATTATCCCTCGAGTCTGCGGCCCCGAACTCGGTGAGTATTCATCATTCTTTAGTGCATTTATTATTATCATTATTATTTTTATTATTATTATTTAGTTCTTGACTAGTTTTTAACTCATTTATATATTACGTAAACTTTTATACGCATCTATATATATATATGGAGTACAATTAACAGTTATTGTGAGTAATTTAAATAATGAAAGAGGGTTTCGTACCCTGTTCACAGTCACACAAACAAGTTTATTCACATAGTTGTTTGTTTGTGTCTGTAAACATTTTAATAATAAACTCACTTTTTTTCTCAACATGTTCCCGATTCCGTGTACGCAGGCTCAATATCATACGTTAGGTTTTTTGTTTAAAATATAAATAATTGAAGCAAAAAGATAATTATAACTGTTGAAATTTTTCCGAGTGCAATCGAGTAAGTTTTCTGTGTGAGACATAAAAAAAATAACTATGAAAAAGTTTTAAAAGTTTATTATCCGCGTCTACTGCTACTACAACTAGCAGAGTAGACGGATGAATGCATGATAGAGAAAGAGAAAGACGGCGGGTGGAATGATAAGACAGAGATAGAAAAAAAGTAATAGCGAGTATGAGCCTGTTGGAGTTACTCGAAAACGCGGTCGTAAAGTCTATGAGAGAGTTGATCATCGGATAAATTAATAAATCAAGTTAAAGAAAAGTTTCCTTTACGCTGCGTCTGAATCGACAGCGTCACTCTACCTGGGTATTATTTTTCGCTTAAATTTCCATGAATTTTATTAAATCGCTCTAAAACATCGTTCTCTTCCTCGAGTATTAACTTTTTTCATTTTTTTTTTCTGACTGTATTATATGCCGATACTTATAACTACAATGTCGTGATTTTTTTTTTTTTTTATGAGTTGAAATTTTTTTAATTTCTACAGCAATTAAATTATCAATTTAAATTTATATATATATATATATATATATATATATATATATATATATATATATATATATTTATTTTCATTTATTTATTTATTATTTTTTTTTTATTGAATTTTTCATGCCAAGGCATACGCAAAATGACAAAATGAAATAAAACTGATGATCTTACAAAAGTAGTATAAAAATTTGAAGTGATCAAACAACAATAATGCTTGTAATTTAAATCAGTCATGCAGACAAAAATACAATGTCAATAGATAATGAGTGATATAAAGTTCAATGATACGCCGTTACAAATTCCGTTAATTAAAATCTAGATTTAGTATACGGAGAGAAAAGAATAGTTCTAATTCTTATGTAGAAATAGTAGTAACCATTACTATGTTACATAGCAACGAGGATTTTTTAACGTCAAGAGTCTCGGGACAGAGTAATCCCCCCATTCTACATGGTAACGTTGGCTATGCTAGCGTAGGAATGATTACCATTCTACATTGACGAGAGAACTATGCAAATGGACATGACTACAATGTTACCTAGTAACATTTACGATCTTTTATTTATTTTATATTTAGTAAATAAGGTTATGACCAAAGAAATAACTCAAGTTACTTTAAATATATGTAGAAATTGAATTAATCTATTGAAATAATTAAAATATTGCTCATAATGAAATATCATTTTTTGATAAAAGATAAAGAATAATTTTAAAAATTATAATATTTAGTAATAAACAATTTATTTACTTCGTTTGTTTACTTCGTTGTCATAAATATTTATCAAACTGTAATGACAGTTATTCAAGCATGGGACTGAGTAACATTCTACATAGCCCTGATTCTCATGCTGGATAACGATTTTTACCATTTTCCTTGTTTCAATGTAACATAGTAGTTATTACCAGAAAAATGTAATGAATCCTATTCTACACAGCATTATTTAACATTTTACAAAAAATTAGTCTGGTTACTATGTAGAATGGTAATCATTACGATTATTTTCTCTCCGTGTAGATAATCATACATCTTATTCTTAAAAATCTCAATACTACCTGATTGAATCAGATCTAGGGGTAACTCTTGCTAAAGACGGATAATTGATACTACAAAGGATTGCTCATAGCACAGTAGATAAATATGGCATTTTAAAATTTACAGTGTTTAACAGCTAGTCTCTCAGAACGTCTTGTTTAAGTTTCATCAATGATCAGCTCACATTTAACGCAATATTATGCTGGTAATTTTTTTTTTTTCAATATAAAAAATATTTTTTGACCATCGATTTTTATTGATTAAAATGAGTTTTCATTATAGCATTAATAAAAATTCCAATGAAATATTTACTGAAAAAATAAAATATATATTAAAAGAAAAAAAATCAATCGAGTAACAAAAATCCCGATACTGAAATATTCATAGTTGACTTTTATTTAAAATAAACTCTAAAAAACCAATTTTCGCTAAAAAAAAAAAATCCCAAATAATAATAATATGTATGATATAAAAAGAAATAACTATCGGAGTTTCGTTCACCGAAACTCCCTCATCTCCTGTAGCGTCGCGATATAGGCACTAGCGCATTTTAAAATTCGGAATAGATAAAAAGAGTCGCCGTTGGAATCCAAAGAATCTCATATATTCCTGCGGGAAATTCGACGCGGCCCTCTTGAGTCACTTTTCTCTCTCGTGTCCTCCGTGACTGTGTAGTATAAACCTCTCGTTTCCCATCGGCCCCTACGCGAGTCTCCACACTCGACTTGCCCAGTACAGTGTTCGATGCTACCACTATTACTACCACTGGCAAGTAGTAGACGTAAGTGCAGTCTCACGTGGAGAATATAATATCCTGACGACCTGTAAAACCGTAGCTTTACTTTTTAGTCTTTTGGACAATGAATTCTGTAGATTAATTCAAAGATATTTTCGTAATTGCCATTCCAATTGAAATTCATTTTCACTTACTGACCTTTTAATTTTTTTCACCAATTTATTCTTTTCTATTTACTATTTTTCGCAAGCTGTATACATAAATATATACAATCGATTTCGTATCGTTTTATCGAAACTTTAAATGCGAATACAGAAGTTATGGTAAATCGGATTCTCGCAATACGCTTACAAGATTGTCCAAGAGTTTTGCTACTTACAACAGACTTTTCATTTAACATATATTTTACATGTCCATAGTCTTTATATACATATATATATATATACAAAAAAAAAATTTTAACTTGAATCAATAAATTTTTTTTCATCGAAATTGAATTATAATTCTTTTATATATTTTAAACTAACTAGAAGTCTTTACTGTTATTCACTAGGTTGACATAGGTCCGATATATTGGTACATAAAATTTTAACTATAAATACTTTAACAAAGGCAAAGAGGTCTCTATTCTCAATGGTTAGGTGGGGATATTTAAAAACCAAGAGACTGATATTCTTGGACTGAGTTTTTTTACCACTTTTACTCCGAGTCAGGACAAGAATTTGAGGTTCCCTCAGCAAAAAAAAATTTTTTTAATGCATAAAAATTATGTTCGAGTCACGAATTTTGATTTATCAATCGATAATTTTTTTTCCAAATCAAGAATATCAATTTCAAGAAAAAATATTCTCAAGTCAAAAAATTTTTTTTCTTTATAATGATCTTCTTGGCTCAAGTTCGGTTTTTTTTTGTGTATGCAGAAACTCTCATTTTCCAATTCTTTCATGCGTTGTATTTTATTTTATTTTTTATTTCTGAATTTCTTCGGTCTATATTTTATTTATATTTTTGTTTTTCTTTTTATAATTCTCTCGTGTTGCCGCGTTTGCATTCGCTTCACCGAGTCCAAATATCGATCCCCAAGTTTCCGGCTCGTTTCCGAACGACTCAAACCCTTCCTCGCGTCGCACGCCCGATTCTGCAAAGCGTGGACCCTGTCGGGTCGCGAACTCTCTTTCTCTCTTGGGAGAATACTCTGCATTTTTGGCGAGACAGGTCAACTGGAAGCTGCCATGTGGGTGTTCTCGTTCACTACCGATTTCAGTTTCTCTCTTACTCTTTCTCTCTTTCACAACTTATACATTATACCAATATAATCGTCTCCTCTTTCTCTTCTTCGAACAGGTCCTACTGCAACCACGTTTACTACTCTCCTCATCCTCATTTTAATTCTGTATATACTGCTCATGTGGCGAATAGGCAGGCTTGCGCGGCTCGTTGAACTTATCGCCGATGACGATCGATCGCTCGACCCGTAATTCGCGTTTCGACTTCTTCCCTCTCTCTACATATGTATATATATATATATATATATATATATATATATATATATATATATATGTATTTATGTGTGTGATACCTTTTGTTATTTATTCATTTCTACTTTTCTCTAGAGACTCAGCCAATTCGCCATTTGTTTATCATAACTGTTATCTTATTTTAAATATTGTGTTGAATTCTATATATCACATTACTCTAACTTAAAATAATTAATATGATCATATATAATACATAGATATTTTTGTTCACAAATAAAATTCATATATAAATACTCGGATAAAAAAGTTATTTAGATTTACGGATCAATGTAGACCAAAGCTAAAGGAAAGGTCAAATTATCGAACCGTGAAAATATTAAATATTGAGCTTAAAAAATTTTTAAATAATTTAAAATTAAAGATCTATCGGAATCTGCGTGGGTTTAAATAGACTAAAGTGAATGTAAATATAAAATTTGATAAAGTTAGATCAGGCTACATTCAAGTTATTTTAAGTGCTTTCGCTTATGATAAACATCAAATTATAAATTCAATTAAATTTTTTTATAAAATGGACTTTTAGTATATATTAAATATAACTTTTTGAATATTTAATATCATATTAAAAATTTAATTTCAATAAATAAATAATTTACTGTTGGCCAATTAATTTTTAAGCGCTATAAAGTATATATTACGACATTGCTTTAATGTGGAAAAAATGTATGTGTATATGATATATTATGTTATATTATATTATGTCCTCGACTTGAAATGACAAGTAATCTTACAAAGAATATATTTCTATATAAGAATTTGATATCTCACATTGAAAATCACAAAAGTATTATCGACTGACTTAAAGTATATATATATATACATATATATCTAGATATAAGCCGAGATGCACACAGTAATATGACGCGCGTCTGCATAGCGTCTTCTTTAATGTCAACCTTCTCGTTTGACATATCACTGAAATATCTTACCCGTAGAAAAGCGAAAAAAACGACGTCTCCGTAGGTATGCCAAGTAATAACGCGTCTTACACGAATCGTTCAATATATATTAGCTTAGCTATACGTGACTGCCATATCTCTTATTAAAAACTTTAGCATTGAACTTCTGAAAAGTCCGAGGGTCGTTCTGAGGGTCCATGTACTCATTTTATTTCAATCCTCGATTACTTTTAAATCACAAAAAAAAATGTTTTACCCTGAACCCTTATAGAATTCACTATTTTTCATCCCTTCATATTAAAAAAGAAATATGAAACATTTTTTTTAATAAAAAAAAAAAAAATTAAAAACACAATTTATTATTAAGAAGTCGCATTTTCGAGACTGAATAAAAATTACTTTAACTGAGCTTATTTCAATAATTCCGATTATCTGTGGATTAAAATCTGTACTAACACGGAGAAATTATTCGCGTTTAAAATGCTATGGTGTCATAAATAAAGCTGAACCATGTTGGCCACCTAATGAAAATTCAAATAAACACACTGAAAAAAGTAATCGGTAACCGATTATTTGTCGGTAGCTGCTACCGATTTTAATCGATAACAGCTACCAAAATAATCGGTAGCGACTACAGATTTTTTTTTTCAGTGTCCACATGGACAAATTACGATGACCATAGCAACATTCAAAATGATTATATCAAAAGTTACTGTAACCATTGTAAATTTTACTATGGCCATAGTAATTTTTGCATGTATCTATTTGTAGGTGGCTAACATGGTCTGCCTTTACTATGACTCAACAGCATTTCAAACGAGAATAATTTCTCCATGTAAGCATTTTCTTAAGCGTTTCTACTATTCTATCAGTCGTTTGATAAATCTTTGATTCCAATATAACCCAATTATTGAGAGCGAAATTCAAAGTGTTGGGTGAAATGAATTCTCTGAAAAATAAATAAAAAGTAGATTTTTTTCTATAAAAAGCTCATTTTACCCCATCTTTTCCTGAATATATTACGGTAATTTATATAGAATCTCGAAAATTATTTTTAAACAAACTTACCGATGATTATGAACTCAGTGCATTTAAATATGCTTATGCGTGATAGTTTATAGAGTGCTAATTAGAAAATGATAAATTACGATAGATAAGACGATGATATTAACTTGGCCATTTCCTCAATTTTACTCACAGTGATATTACTGTTGCAATAAAGAAACTATTTATCATGATAACTCACCAGAACTCTCAACTCTGAAGACCGTTATTTTACTATACATATGTATATAAAGAAAGAGAGTTCAGATAAAAGTTGCACTTGCAGAATGAATCTATCGACGAGATCGCAGAATCGCGGTTGTGGACGAAAAGGATTTGATAGAAAAGCAGTAAGAAAAAAGAATAGAGTAGAGAAAGATAAAGAGAAAGAGAGTAAGAACGTTTATTTGGATTTATGAATCTCTGGGCGGTTCGTTTCTACTATAAACTTCAGGGAGCTTGTGGCCGAGTAAAACGTAAAACCTACCACCTCCCACTACATTTTCCACAGATCCAAAGAGGATTTCCACGGTGCTTAAATTAATTCTGATTTATTGTTGGATGATCACACGTATAATCCTCGTAACGTATTTTTTTCTTACTGATTTTACTCCGCAACTTATTTCATTTTGTATTTCACTCTTCTTTATTTTTCACTACTAAACAATAAATAATTATGTTCTGAAGTTATTGTTATTATCTTCCTTGGTTGAAATTTATAATTTTAATCAGGTTTAATCTTTTTTAAAATTGAAAAGTCAATTTTGGTTGAAATGCTCGAATTGAAAAAAAAGTCAAAGGATCGTAATTACAATTTTTTTCTGATTTCGCCAAAAAGGGCTGACTGAAATAGCCACAGAAAAAACTTCACTTTAATATTGAATGTTTCAAAGATTTTACGTCTTGCTTAAATTTTTAAAAAATGATCTAGATTTTCGAAAAAAAATCTGACGTGATTCTATGGCTCGTCATATTTTTCAAGAATAAGTGTGTAACTTATAAATCACTATTGAGAAAAAAAATTTCATATGGAAATATTTGGGTAGCCCATTTTGCCTCGTCTTTCATTTGATTGAACGCTTTTTTATTCACAAATCATGTTCTATGGTAGTGACTTAAAACTTAGGGATATTTTTTGATTTCCCGGAAAGGAAATTGAAAATTATCAAAAAAATGCAAGTTATGGGTTTCTGTCCGATTTTCAAAAATCAGATTTTGAACGGATCTTGACATTTTGAGGCTATAGGATGCCCGAGTATCCACATCTGTCTATGTGTGTACGTACGATTATTATTAATTAAAGTCACAATTTTCGGTATTTTATATTTTTCAGTGATAAACAAGTTGAGTTTGCTTTGTTGAAAAAATAAAACATAATGATGCAATAAAAATAAAAATATGTCTATACATACATGTATATATATATATATATATATATAAATATATATATAAATATATATATATATATATATATATATATTATTGTTATTATATGTATCTTAAAAAATTTCTTTAGACTTCTCTAGGATTTGTCTAGGATTTGTCTAGGATTTTCAGAGAAGTCTTCTCAGACATAAAAGTTAAGGAAAAAAATTTCTCTAAGACTTCTCTAGGATTTGTCTGAGATTTGTTTAGAATTTTCAGAGAAGTCTTCTCAGCAATATTTCAGAAGCCTTGTCTAAAGCTCCCGTAGAAAACACAGACTCAATACAGACTCAATACAGACTCAGTACAGACTCGGTGATTGATATTGGGAAAAATTATTATTTTCTTTCATTTTTATGTTCTAGCGTGATTTTAGAAGTCTTTTCTAAAGCTTCCATAGAAAATACAGACTCAATACAGACTTAATACAGACTTGGTGCTCGATGTTAGAAAGCATAATTACATATAAGTAAAGGAAAAAAATTTCTCTAAGACTTTTCTAGGATTTGTCTAGGATTTCTATGTAATATACATTTTATAATGTATTTTAATAATTTAAGAAAAAATAGAGTTTCAAGTGTGAATCTCTGAGAACAAAGGAATTAAGTATATATGTACGGGAATAGAGTACAATGAGTAATAAAAAAAAATTTAAGTATATGTATATAAGTTTGTTGAAAGAAAAGGTAGTAAGTGTAATTTCTCGCCATAGTTGCCTAAAGAGTCGCCGCAAGAAATTTTCAATTTCCAACCCCATTGCGTTTTCAGCCCTTCATTCGGCTTTTTCCCTGAATTCCATTAAATGCCAAATCGCCCCCAGCAGACTACATAAACTCTCTTACTCACTCTTATTCATACTTTTTATGCACCATTGGTAGTTAGTGTAGAAAGAGAGACAAAACGGAAATAATAAAAGGAATAAGAAGCCACAAGGAGTCGCTCAAGAAGTACATTCAAAGTTAACTCATTTCGCCAATTATATATCTCGTTCTTAAATCATTATCCCAAACTATAATTATTTTTATTAACCCCCGATTCCTTACATCAATAATTTTTGATTTTCCATTACGAAAAAAGTTAAAAGCAAAGAAACAGTAATAAAAAATAAAATAAATTTTCTCAACGTATTTCTGTCTACGCTGACCGACAGATGGTCCTAGTTGATTAGCATCATGAACGCGCAAGCAAGTCTCACTTTGCATATACACGAACCACTGACACTACATATTTATCATTTTTTCCAGTTTTTCATTTTTTATTATTATTTTTTATTTTCTTTTTTACCACTTTTATAAAGCATCCATTAGCGGGATATTTTCACCACACCCATGATAGTATTTCACGCCTCTTTAAAGCATAGATCATATGTCTGATAGTATTATGCAAACTTTGAATGAACCCGAGCGTAATGAGAAACAACTTGTGGTAAGACCAGACAAACCGTACGGTCAACTGATTCAACGTAATCGCACAGCAAGCTTTTAATCTATATATGTATCCGTATTTGAGCGTGTTGCTGATAAAGCATCCTCAGTGTTATTGACAGTTCTTTCACAAAAGTTATCTTCCAAATCAATTCACAATATCTATTTCTGTATCAAAATAAATCAAATAATACTAATAATAATTCACAACAAAAAAGAAAGTACTTGAAAAGTTTATTATTTTGATGATTACTTGAGTAAAAAATTCAAAATCAATAGTAAATAGAGGATCGTTAGTGGTAAAGTCGACCACTCGAACACTCCGTACTCGGCCGACTCTCAGTCAATCCTCGTTATTGTTGTAGTTGAGGATACTTATGTTTTCGTAATAATCCAAGCTCATTATCGTTTACTCGCTCGTAATAGTATGACTAAAAATAACAAGTATAATCCACTAACAGTTAAACTGTTCGGAGTATTACATTAGTAAACGCTCGGTTGGAGTCTCTGTGACCTGTTAAAGTGCTTCCAAGTGTTTTCATGATCTTCAAGTTAAGATCACAGTTTAGAGTGTCTTAGGAATAATAATATCAATCTAAATATAAATATATATAGAAGTGCTAATAATAGCCGTTTCCAGGATAGAATGTCCTGAAAATATATATATACGTATAAGTATGGTACAAATTATTTCTCATGTTAAATAATTTCTTGAGTTTGCTTAAAATCTTTCGAATATTAAAAATTATGAGAGCTACCTTCTGATTTTATACCTTCACTTCTTTAATATAAAATATCATTAAAGACATCTGTCAAAAATTAAGCAGCAGTATGAATATTACATGGCCGTTTTTGATTTTAAAACACTTGAATGTAAAATATCTCTTCTCACTCTCGCGATCTGTTTAATAGTGATATTAATTTATGATAATTCAAATCGGGTAGAAGTACCATTTGTCATTGTCCCATTTTTGAACATTGAATGCTTCTTTTTAATTAGTGAGAAAGTATCAAAAACAACTAATTTTAATAGCATGATAAAAGTATCGTTAAACTCACTTAAAAATAAATTATGCCATTGCGTATTATATACACTGTAAAACTATGATCGGAAAAATCTGGAGTGAGTGTGGAGTGGATGACTGTTTATTTATCAAATCACCTCGGGATGAAATTTACTCGAAAGAAGAGTTTATTTTAATATTAGAACACATAATTGGAGTGAATGCAGATTTAAATAAAATCCAGATCACTCTGAATTCACTCCTGATTTTACCGTGTAAAAAAAATTCGTCCCAAAAAGATTCCACAAAACTTCCGCCTGTGGAACTTGTAAACATGGGATGGATTAGAACTTCGAATGGAACCTTTTTGGAACGTTAGTAACTTTGATGGTAAAAAAAAGTTTTTGTGAGCAAATTTAGAGTCAAAAAAAGACATTTTTGAAACTTTTTTGGAATTTTCTATGGGCATTCCAAAAAAGTTCTAGAATAACCATTTTTGACTTTTTGATGGACTAAAAAAGACGTTCCAAAAACATTCCAAAATCACTACTTTTGCATCTTTTGTAGAATAAAAACGTTCTAGAAACATGCCAAAATAGTTCAAAAATCACTACTTTTGAATTTTTTATAGAACTAAAACAAATGTTTATGAATAAAAGAGGTATAAGCAATTTCTATTGATCTAGAAGTCAGTATTTATTTGATTGAAAAATTTATAAGAAAAATGTAAATTTACTCAAAAACAAAAAAATTATTTATACTTGATTTTCAGTAGAAAAATTAATTAAATCAATACTCAACAAAATTTAACCATGAAAATAATGATTGAATAAAAAGAAAAAGCTATTTTTGATTTTCAACATTCTACAAATTTTGAACGATCTGAAGTAATTGTTTGATTTATTCAAAATATTTTTGGGGGATAAATTAACAAAATTAGGAGGATGTCATTCTAATACGTATGAATAGAATAAGTAATGAGTTTTGAATTGTTAATAATATTGAGGGTTGTAGCATAACTTGGATAATTTTGAGACAATAGTGTTGATATACGTAGAGATTGTTTAAGGTTACATTGTATCGCTAGAAAAGGCTCTCACTCAATAATGGTTTACAGAGTGAAGTGAGCAAGGGTTTCACGTATGAGCGCAATGTGTCCCGCGTTGCCATGTCTACTTTGTACGGCACAGAGGGCTTGTTGTTTTATTATTTTTTTATTACTCTTTTCATTCACTGGCTCACTTCCTCTCCTACTTCCTCTTCCTCTTTATTATTTATCTTTATCTCACTTGTGTATACTGTCGGGTATACGAAAAATAAATGAATAATGTTCTCGAGTTCTGGAAAAAATATGTGAGTATGTATCGTGTGTAAGAGGAATAAAGAAAGAGTGAGTGGGTGAGTGAATAAGTAAGTGAGAGAGAATGAGTAAGTGCAGTGCATTAAAAAAAAAAAATAATAATAAGATAGAAAAATGTCAGAATCATTCAGCTCTCTCACTTTTAATTTCCCGGGCTTTATTTATTGCTACGGGCTATTTGTCATTGTTATCGTGGAATCGTTGAAATGAATCGGAAGCTAGATAAATTATTGACTACTATTTTATTTATTTTTACTTTTAGATTTTTTATTTATCGTTGAGTACAGTTTTTAAGAAAATGAATAATTCAAAACTGGGTCACTGATGCCTACAAAATTTATCAATAAAATTATAAAATTACAATTCTGTGGTATAAATTATTGATATATTTGAATTTTATATACATTGTGAATGAACTTTATTATTAATTAAGAGAAGACTTCAGGCAATGAATTTTTAATTTTATAAACTTTTTTTTTGTTCGAAAATATACGGTGACGATGTCTGTAGAAATATGGGACAAGTTGATCTCTCTGAGAGGTGCAGCCATTTTTATTTCGTAAATTATATAACGATATAGAAAAATATAACCTACTTATTTCTAAACCATTATATAGATTTTTGTTTATTTATTATTATTATATATATTTTTTATTGTATTTGTTATTCGCTGTGATTGTTTCCTACCGTTTTCTTAACACGTGACGAAAATGACTGACTGAATTTGTCCGTATCTGGAATTTTCCATTGAAGTAAAGCTTACCTTAGAGTATTTACAATCCAAGTAAAACTGAAAAAAATCCTGCAAGAAAGAATAAGAGGGTTTTTTTTGTTCTATACGCGTGTGACAGCTGTACACAATCATTGGCATCTGCGCCTTTAAGATTTCGTCCTGGTTTCATTGAGAATCCACGGACCCACAGTTCCAAACGAGCTTTTGCTTTGTAAATGTCACAGTAGCAAAAGAAAAAAAAAACGAAAAGAAAAAGAAAAATAAAATAAAGAGACGCAATCGTATTATAGAATAAAGAGTCAAGTGTAAAAGTTGAAGGCAAAGCTTTTAGTTTCTTCTTGTCATTTTGTCCGAATGACTATCTCATCTCACTTACCCTTATCAGTCGGCAATTTTATACGATGTGAGATACCTCTATAGCCTCGTTCCATTAGAGAAATCGCATCTAAGATATCTTACTTCTGATACTAGAAGCTTTTTCTGCCAACTGAATTTTTTGAAATATGTCTCACACACGAGGACAGTTTTAAAAACCATAACTGTCATCTACTTACTTTTAAAATATTATATATTGTTTAATAGCTTAATTTGTTACGACTTTTTACATTTTTCATATTTATTTTGCAACTTCTATTTATTACTTCTGACTGCACGTAGTAAAAAAGGAGGTGTAAATGCATTCACCTAAAGAGTTCTAGTAATTTTTTTTTATACTTCACTTTTCTTGTAATGTAATTTACATAAAAAAAAGGTTAATCATTGAAATGTTAATTAGTCAAAGATCCAAGGCTAAAACAAAATACTACTATTTTTAACTTCCCGCCTTGAGAATTTAAAATTTTTAAAAATAGGTAAGCCATTAATTTCGGTTCGATTTTCAAAAATTTACGTCCGTCCATCCGTGTGTGTGTACGAGAACAGGGCATAAATACCGTTTTTGGCTACTTTAGGGACAGTTTTGGGTACTTGAAAAATTTAAATAAAATAATTCGTAATATATACAATGACAATTCATTTTTTAAAATGTCTTCAAAAATACTTCTATCCCACTATTAAATGGAAACTGCATTTTATAAAAATTATTTTGAACGACAGCTTTTTTTATCACGAGCTTTCTCGTTATCTATTTAAATCTTTCCATTATTTGTGAATTAATTATTTGTAGAATATTCGTTTCATTTATTTATAATCAATTATCAAGATATTAAATAATTAATCAGATCTTTTACGAGAGTAATTTTAATAAATTAAATTATTAAATTGGTATGATTAATTTTAATTAACACGTCGGAATTCAGTATCACTTTTAATATATCCTCAAGAAGTAGCATCAATTAAATTATTAATGATGATAAGTATTATAATTAAAATGAAATATTAATAAAATAAATAAATATTAATGGATTATCTTGCACTACTGTCTCGTGCATAATTTTAACCAACCAACTAAACAACTTTGGCAGATTAGTTCATCGTGCTTAATGCTCAATTCACTCTCCAGACTCTCGTACTTCTCTAGTTAGGAATCATTTCTAACGATCACTTGCAGAAATGCCATACTCGATGCTCTAGTTATCTCAACGTTTCTATATATATATATATATATATATATATTTTGCTGTTATAGAGAATAAGGGAATGGGTTGAAAGGTTATATTACGACCGGAGTTTGCATTTTGCGGTTATCGTGGGAATAATATCTTGCGAATGAACGACTGGTGTGATGAGGAATTTAACAAGTTTTGATTGTTGGTATTATGACTTTATATATTATATAATAAATCTATAGATATTTATATATACGGTATTGATAGCTGAATTATTATGTTCAAATTTTATTGTCCTATTGGCATTTAGAATTCAGAGTTAGTAAAAAATTTTTCTGATGGTTTTATTTTCCCATTTATTTTTTGGTTTTTTTCTGATTCTTTTTCATATATACTGTAATTTGTGTATCAATAAGCTTTTAGTAGAAGTTAATATTGGTAAAGTTGCCTTTTTTGTATCAATATTTACAAATATTTTAAATGAAAACCTACAAAATATCAATCTAAAGCTTAAGCTTTTAACTAAATTAAACTTTAGTTGATTTTTATGTGCATGTCTACTTTAAAAAATCAATATTTAACGACAAAAAAGATATTAAACTTGTAATTAATTAAATTTATTGGGAGATCGCGTGGTGGAAAAAATGACTCAATAGTGGAATAAAAACATTTTCGATGATTCCTCCTGTATATACACCAAAAAAAAAATGTTGTTCCTCGAACGATCTAAAGTATAGCAACTCGTAGATTGTTACCACAACGATACGTATACTTATGGTAAAAATATCGTATTGTTCCTGTAACTATCTATCAGATAGCCGTGAGCCCTATACGACTTTCTGTGATCGTCATCTCACACACCACCGTCTAACCTAATTAAACATCCATTTTGGCGCCTATTTTCGAATATAACAATTCGAGTTCATTTTTTTTTTAATTTGTTAACTATCTATAACCTTAATAATTATTTACCTAATGATCAATCTAATAAAACTGTTTTATATTTCAATTGTGAAAAAGATGTAAAAATTAATTTAAATTAATTTAATTAATTAAATTTATATTATATTTAAATATTTACATATATAACCTCAAAAATTAAAAGATATATTTATATTTATATTCTAAATTTATTTAGACTGCAAATGATAAATCAGTTTTATAAATTATTTTATTTAATCAAAATTATTTATTAATCATTTATTTATTAATGATAAAGATTTCCAAACGTGTGTCAGATAGGGCTCAGAACGATACGGTATAGATCTCAGAGCTATCTACCGTATTGTTGTCAGAACGATACAGTAGATTGTTGCAGTAACAATCTAGCAGATAACTATTACGTATTGTTACTGTAACTATACAGTATACTTCTCAGAACAATATTTTTTTCTCCGTGTACACATATATTTTTTTTTTGAAGCTGCAGATTTCCGTTTTTCGGTGAATGAATCGATGTTTCACTAAATCAACTTTTAATTAGATATTAATGATCTAATTCTCCAACATCGTAACCGACACTCAATATCTTTCGACGTTTTTACTGCAAGTGGTTTTTTAATTCACTTGAAGCCTAATTTTGAAGTATCGCGTTACTAATTCCAATAAATATATCATTAACTAATTAATTAATCAATCAATCAGATCTGTTGATTGCAAAGTAAATGTTTGGACAGTACATAAATTGATTGACTGATAAAAGCCCTGATTACACTTGTCCATTATGCCGCGTTAAATACTAAGTATGTATTGGGATAAAATATAACATTAGTCTTGCTGTTACGTGTTATCACGAGTCTACTAAATAAAATATTGGAACACGAATAACCACATCTCAGCATGGGTCGTGAATGTCTGCGGGAATTCCTGGAGATGAAAGGTATAACAGCTTGATAGTGACACGATATAATGTTTTCTTGGTCTTTGGTAACTATAGTTATAGTTGTACAATAATATAGATTGTACAACAAGGATTGTTGGGAATAAAGTGAACGTGTAGATGGTTAGTTCTCGATTGTAGCGGGCCACCACTTGGGCTTGTTTTATACAGCCCACCCGTGGCTATATTCTGTCCGCACAACCGCTCTTGTTTTTATGTGCTTTCGGTTACGGTTCTTGTGTTGAAGCCTGAGGTATCCTATCACCTGTTTTTTTCTTATTATTTTTATTTTTATTATTATCATTTTCATTATCATTATCATTCGTTACTCACTCTTATTTTTATAACTAACTTTTTTTCCTTTATTTACTCTCCCAACTAATTTTTCTTTCAAAACACGTTGATAACATCTAGATCACTATAGTCCGGCTATTTACTTTTTCTCTTTTAGACTATTATTATTTTTTTGTCTTTTATCAAACTTTATATCGTTATCATCGCTCACGTTCTAGACAAAAGACTTGAACAGAATTAATTACGAAATTTAAATTGAATTATTTAAACGCTCTGCATATTATTCAATTCAATTCATCACAATAAATTACTTTTTAAGAGTATATATTTACTCTGGCTTAATTTAATTGAAACTTTATTTTATATTCAGTTTTTGTAACCATTATTATTACGAGCAAGAGGTTCTCGTTGGTTTCGCAAAGCGCGTTTTGAGTTTTTACAGAATATATAGTTTTTTCTATTTACTTTTATTTAGTAAAAACTCGGTCAAATACATCGGGAAATTGGGAGTGAATTTGAAGGGATTATAGATTGTATTTAAATCCAAATTCAAATTTTTTTGCACATTTAGTAAATAAAGAGTTTGAGTTCCCAACGAAGTCATTTTTGGAATATTTTGGATTTTATTTAAATTTTCATTCACTGCAAATTTTTTTACAGTGGAATGAAATTCAAAAAAATTTCTATCATTATTAAAAAAAAAAAAAAAAAATTCCGATTTTTAATCCATTTCAAATCGGGAATAAAATTTATGAATTAAAAAAAAACTAGACTCGAAAAATTTATTTACTACTCGAAATTATATAAAAATCCGATTGACATATTACGTAATAATTAGTCTAGTGATAACAGAAAATATCTGGTCATTCATTGTTATCAATGTTATCATTATTATATTTTTTTTAAAATAAATCTATAAATATATAATCAAAGAAGTTAAATCTTAAAGACAAAAATTTTTAAGTAAATAAATATTTGTCGCGAAAAAAAAATTATTGAGATTCAGTGAATATGTCAGTGATTTCCCGTCGCATATTTTTTAGCGAACACGAAAAAACTTTCGTAAAAAAAAAAAAAAAAAAAAAAATGAAAAGTTACACATAAAAGCCTGGGATTTACATTTAACATTTCTTACGGCTGGATAGATTCCCCGGCGATTTAGTATATTCGGCAGTAAATGGTGGTGGAAGAAAGATGAGAAAAGCACAAAGTCAAAAATAAATGAAAAAATATTCATTTTTTTCTTATAGTAAATTTTTATTTAAAAATTTATTTGCATAAATAATAAATAATTTTAATATACACTAAAATCTTATGAAATATTTTACATACTTATTGCGTTATGACAAATCGAAGCAAATGAATAATTTTAGCTATTTAATTTTAATCCCCCAGTAAAAAGTTTTAAAGAAATTTATTTTTATCGAAATCTCTATAAATATTTAATATAACATATATTTTATCATGCATGTATAAATTACGAATATATATATATATATATATATATATATATATATATATATATATATATAATGGAAAATAACTGTATAGATATCCCAACAAAAAAATGTTATACAGTTGAAACCTTAAAACTGATAATTTAAAATTTTATTTATATAAAGAATAATTTTCCATGACTTAACTTTTACTTATTCATTGAATATTATAACAATTTAGAAAGAAAAATGAGTAACTTATTCAAATATAATAACCGCTTTAACATCCAGAGCGTGAAAAACTGTCGTACAAAATAAATCACAGATTTATAATTAAAAAATAAAACAAACTATAAAATATATATATTTATATATTCTTTGAGCTTAAAGTAAAGTATGCGATATTTAAACCATGTGTAACACGAGGTCACACTCGTTATACATGTAATCTCACGTAGTAATAACAAGTTTAGCGATAATCGTGTCGTACAGGTACTCGTAACGAGGCCAGATGCCATTCGAGGTTCTACGGGGTTAGACTAGAGTTCGATGGAAAAATGATAAAGTCCGTTGTACCCAGTAGTAGTTGAGTTGAGCTGAGTTTACTTGAATGCACAGTCATGTGTGCAGTATATATGGTACATATTATATTTTGTACTTGTGCTTATTCCTGCACGACTTGTACTGGAACGTTAGACCTGGCATATTTTAATTTCATATGCTCACGATATAGCATCATCTAGTTCATGCTATACTAGATCCAATTTCGTGAGGAAAAGCTTGTATGCGCGAGTTTGAAGCGTGAAATCGAGATAGATTTCTGATTTTTCTTACGATTTCTCATATATATGTAATAAAACTTATGTATGTACTGTTGTTATCGATTTTCTGTCATGCGATGCATCATTCAACACCTGAGTTTATATCATGTGTCACTTATACAAACGTATTTGTTCCATGTATTTCAAATTCTTCGATGATATTCTATGTATTCATAAAAGTTATGAATGGAATCGTATTCATAGTTATTTTGAACATTATTAATGTCAAAAGTCCATTATAAGTGGACCTCATCAAAAGTGATTTTAAAATTAGCGACTTTACAATTTTGTATACTCTACGTTTTGCAGATATATTTTTTAAATTTTGAATCGCTGTATATTTTGTTTTTTTAATCATAATCTGGAATATTTTGGACATATCAATTGATTTTTGAGCAAATAGATAATATTTAAAAATGTTTATCAAAAATAGCTGAACCTAAAAATTTAGTATGGACTCATTTTGCATTCAGATCAACTGAAATTAATACATGTTTTCAAAATTATGATATTTAAAAAAAAAATTTTGTATTCAGTTGTAAACATTCGCAAAAAATATAATAATTTTTTTCTTATTCCCGAGTCAAAAAAATAGCTTGATTTTGACTTTTTCAATTTATTTGACTTAGTTAACTTGATTTTGGCTACACTCACTTTCTTTGACTTCAATATGACTTTTTTAACTTGAAAATTTAAGTCAGCTGAGTCAAATCCAAGTTAACCTTGACTTGAATATGACTTAGCTGAGGTAAATCGGTACTAAGTAAGACACCTTAGTCAAAAGCCAGTCAAAACCAAATGAGTTTTCATATCTTAAAATATACTGAAATCTAAATTTACAATTAACCTTCTCAATAAGAAAATTTATAAATAAATTGAGAAGAATATAGATAGATAGCCCGAATTTGGATTCGAACTCAGAACATGTCGATATCGCGCCGATTGCTATTCCAACTGAGCTATCCAGCCCTATACTATATTCCATTTAATTTGAACTACAACTTATTGAGCGACTTCGTCCATCATACGGTAATATACTAATTTTTAAATGTAGTGAATCCTAAACTTATCGTTTACTTCCTAAACCTTCACGCCGACACGCTTTACTTTCAATTTTAAAAATAATGTCAAAATATAGTTATTTTTTGACCCAGGATAATTACCTGCATTAAAGTTGCGAGTTTCAATGCCTTTTTTCGTGAAACAAACAAATTTTAGACCATTGTGATATTTTCGCTGAAAATCATCAGTTTCCTGTTCCTTCTTCTCACTGACTCAGTTTTTAAATCTATTTCGGCCTGGTCAAAATTCCATTTGTTTATTGAAATCCTTGGAATGACTATTTGTCATTCTAACCAACCAACTTGACAGTTAAATTTGCACATGTGCTATTGGTCTTACATTGCCTCATTTCAAATGGCTTTGAACATTGAAACCCGGAGCTTTAATGCAGGTAATTATGAAGAAATAGTATGTGCCTCAAGGTGAAATGCAATTTAGACAAGCAGCAGATTACTCACCTGGGCTCACATTGTTTTTATACCTTCTGCTATTTTTGAAAGTTTTTACACATCAATTAAAATATAGATTTTTTTTTTTTTTCAATTTATCTTCATTACTTTCTCAGCGTCCTCATTTGTTCCGACCCTTCTCTAATTATTATCATTACTTTTGGAATTCCACAATAATCTCTAAAGAACTCCGTGCTATGGCTCATTAATTTTCGACTTAAATTTATATTTTAATCATAATATACGATCGCTACTATTGCAAGTTAATTAAAAATAAAATTCTCAATCCATTAATATTAAATAATAAAAAATTGACATTTCTGTCCATAGAATTTCAATGTTCTGTTAATAACTGCAAACTTTTTATACTGAAAATCATAAAATAATAAAAATGATAGCGAAATTCAATTGAAAAGTAGTTCAATAAATTATTATTAAATAAAATTCGACATAGGCCACGTTAATTTTTAATTGAATTTTCTTACTTTACTACGCTATTTTTATATATATATAAAAGTTGTGAAGCAAAGTATATAAATATACATATATATTTGTATACATGTATAACTAAACCAAATCTCTCGAATTTCAAACACAAACTCTTGGATTTCAACTCCAATTTTCTCCACTTTCTCTATTCACTCTCGTCTGCTAACACGAGCTCCATTTTGTACCTCATATCCTGTTCGGCAGTGTTTCCACGATACGAGGCTGCCTGTACTTATAAATCTGTGGATAACGGTGATGAACTTCGAAAAGTATATTTAGATTCAAATCACTGTCATCAGCGGAATAGAACCGCATAATTACTCATGCAAATTAAAAAAATTTTAAATAATTCCTCAAAAATTTCATTTATACAAAATTTTTAAATTATAAATACATTTAGATGTTTTTAGACTGGTGTACTTGTAAGTAGAAATTAAATATAAATATATAAAGTTGAGGTAAGGGTTTGCTTTGGAGTGTGTACTATCGTGTCGACGAACCTTTGCTTGGTCAAACGATCGATGGAATCACAAACCCATACTTACTCTAGGAGGTCAATTGTGTGGGTGGGCTTGTTTCTTTGGATATTATATATATATATATATATATATATACATGCATGGAAGTATATCTTTAGTATTATTATTATATCTCACGTACTTATATATTATGGTGTAAAAATAACAATTCTCTTATTTCATGAATCGATATCATGTTATCTCAAGATATCTCAAGATTTACACTTAAAGTGGTGCAATAAAAAACGTTTCATGGTACAGCAGTGGCATGTCAATCGAATGACGAGCTTTAGATTCATTTATATACTATGGATGACCTAATTTTGATAGTTTTCACTGAATTGTAGCTGGATGTAGTATGGTACGAAAATACATCTAATATTCAAGATGAACATTAAATGAAGAAGAGAAGTTATAGATTTTCTGTTAATATTTCGTTCAGTGAAAAACGGTTTCAAAATAACATTTAAAACTTCAATTTACTGTTTTAACTCATTATCTTTTTAGAAGAAATTTTTAGGGTTTATATAATGACTGGTAGCCAATTAATAACAGAATTATGAGGTGTTTTAATTAATTATCATTGCATAATGTAGTTGAATTATTTTAAGCGAGTGTTTGGAGTCTATTTTCATTTTCACGTTACAATGTTCCTTTTGTAATTTATAAGTTCGTTGAGGATAATTCAGTAAAACCATATGTTATTTACTCATGGTAATATTTTATCAAAAGTATGTGTTATGGGTTATTCATTTCTACATATTTGAAAAGCCGGCTTATTATAGTACGTCAATTAGTTATGATACAATGATTATTCAAAAATCAGTATTTGAATTAATGGTATCACGGTGACTTGTTCACTTTTTTCGTCAGTTAACGAAGCTGTGAGATATTTTTCTCTTCAATTTAAATACAAGTTATTCGTAGAGTTAATAGAGAAAATTGGCTCGAAAATTCAAAAACAAAATTCAGAAAAATCTAATCTCGATATTCTCACTTTGTTTATTTCAAAAACGTGTTTAGAAATTAAAAAAAAAATTATCTGTGTATCTGAGCGATATTGCTAATAACGCAATTAAATAAAATTTTTGACGGCTCAAATTTATATAGGATGTCCATTTTTGCTCTGTAAACAATTTTTGAGAAAATTACAGGGGATATTTTATTTCGTTGAAAATTTCAACGAGTTTATTCCTCTTTCTCAATTTTTTTTATCTATTACACATATAAATATTTATATATATATATATATATATATATATATATATATATATATATATATATATATATATAAGTTCAAAATTAAATTTTTCACAATTCCATGAAAAAATTCAACTTTTTCATTAAAAAATACCACAAACTATAAGACTGAATTTTCATCCAAAATGAATGAAATGTATGAAATAATTAATTTGATTGATTTAAAAACTAAATTTTAAATTTAAATTGATGTAAAAATGGAATTTAAATAATAAAAATTTATCTGCTCAAGATGCTTATTTTGCTCCGGTGTACCCTTTGGTGTCTAAACAAAAAAATCGCGCTGAATTGAGAGGAATAGGACAGGAAAACGATGGAAAACATTGGATGAAAGGTTGATAAGGGTGCAGAGTTGAGACTGCGCGCTTGGATACTAGGTCTCAGCAAAGTAAAAAATAAAATTCTTCCAAGTGGAAGTTAATGTTTAATTTAAGATAGAGAGCCGGCTCTCGCATTTACCGTCAGGTGGATTCGTTCAGAGAGGGAGAGAAGATTTTCCGGCACTGAAAGTTACGCCCATTGGACCAGACGACGAGATGAAGAAAAATCGAATAAGAATAATAAAAGAGGGACAGAGATCAGCGGGTTTACAAGACTGAGTCATACCACCACCTGGAGTAGCTGGCTCTCTAGATAGCTAACTATCATCCCTATGAGTTTAAGAGAGATTCAACTTTTAAAGAGTCCTCGAGCGAATAATTATTGCTGATGAAACTTTCAAGATTTTCGTGTCTAATTCATAGTCGTTTCACTTTAATTTTTACTCATTTCGAGGACATGGAGGGTGCTGAGGGATGAGAACTTTGTTCCTTTTTTTTTTTCTTTCTCCAGCCTTCTTCTTACTGCTGTTATTCTTATTATTAAATTATTTTATGAGAAGCCTTTTTCTGCGATATTAATAAAACTTGACATTATTTATGTTTACAGTGGCGTGCTCAACAGTGACTGTGACTAAGTGCCAGGCAGCACTGAAAACTTTGCAAGCATTTTCCTTTTTTCGGCCGACGTGTCTCTGCAAGGAGCCCCATGTCGACCCTGAATGCAACAGTTTTCAAAATTTTCTTTTCGATCATCCATGTATATATGTTCTCAAAAAAGGTATGTACATATTTTTATTTAAGCATTTACACTTTTCAAAAAAAATCGACTATTCAATTTATGTTTAAGGATTCATTTTTTTTAAATTTATCAATTACTGTAATTCAAAAATTTTTTAATGCTTATATGGGCCTTTTTTTATAGATTAAAATAAATAAATAAAATAAAATGGTTTTTGCTTTTCATAGCAAACTACCGAATTTAATTTAATTTATATTCGTTTCGTAACATGAAAGAACATGTTAGTACGTAGCAAAATCAGTAGAAACTTCCATTTTTCAATTTATACTACAACATTTGTCAATTATTTTTTTTTTGCCGATCGATATTTCAAATAAAATTATAGTAATCATCACTTCCATATTCAATATTAAAATCACCATCTTTTCAAAAAGTAAAAAACATACGAGAAGTGTCGTATAATAGTAGTAATAATACTAGTTACAATTTTCATAACAATAACAATAAGAAAGCACATTAATTACTATTTAAAAATTCTCAACACAAGTATATTATCTTTTCTGACATTATTACAATTCTACTCTGTTGTCATAATAATGAATTTCCTCGGAGCTGTGTCATTTAATCTCCCGAGACTGCATTCATAAAATGAAACAGTGTCTATTAACAAAATTAAATTCAAATAAACTAACCACTATTATTTATTTTCTTTATAGTCATTAATTACTTTTTTTTAATTCCTCTATTGTTATTTACGTCAACATAATCTATACATCATGTATGATATGTATAATTTACATCAATAATTAATCGTTGGCTGTTGAAAATGTTATGAATGACAAGTTGAATCCTTGATACAAGTCTGCTTTCAGTATAACAGAAAATGTCGTGCATAAACGTGATGTTTATCAATTATGCTCAAATTTTGACATCTATCTGTCTAATACACGGGGGATTTGTTGCTTTTCAATTAATATCTAGTTTGAAAATCATTATTATGATTTACATTATACATGATACTTGATACTCAAAAGCCTCATTTCCTACTAACGGTAATTTATTTTGTCGTTCAATATAATATTTTCCGCCTTGCACTGTAACACATTTATGAAGTGAATGGGATGAAATTCAGAGTGGATGCGAAGCGTGTGATTTTTTAATTATTCATTTCCCTTGAAGTAAAATTCATTCTAGAAAGGAGTAGTTTATTTTAACATTTAAACTCCGAATCAGACTGAATACAAGGTGACATAAAATTCGTGTCACTGTGAAATCACTCTGCTCAAAAAAAGAAAACCCTATTCACTTCGTATACGAAGTGATTTTTTTTTAAACTCCAGAACTCTGTGTGACGGAGTGAATTTGGTTTAAAATAAAAATTCACTCCTGATTTTCTAGTGTGTGCTGAGTCATAAACCTGAAACCTTTTATGTAGACTTTAACTTCCTATAGCACACAGTCTATAGATATTTGAATTAATTTTGTAACATACACTTTCAATTATGTTTACATTTACTTTAGTTTTAAGTGATTAAATCTATCCTTTATTTAATCGAAAACATGATTAATAAAAAAAATTTTGAAATCATACTTCACTTTCCCACGTTAATTTTTTTGATTAATTAAGGTAGTTTACTTGCGGCCTATAGTGTGTGCTATTGTTTACTCTCTTATTCGCTATACTTCCTCTTTCACTTAATATCGCTTACTCGCTTTTTCTCATTTTGAAATTATGAAACAGATTTCTTTGAATATTTGTAACTTTTTTACTAATCAGCAGTATGATAATTTTAGAATTTCAAATTTATTGTTTTATAATTAGTTCTTAAAAACAGTCTTCAGAAAAGTGATTTGAAATATACGTGAAAATATGACTTTTTTAGGTTAGTCCGAGCTACTACATGTTAACTGTGTGCACTTTGATTATCAATATCTCTCTTTGCAAATGGTCAAAAATTGTGATTTTTTAAAACTACATGCATGACATCCTTAATAGAATATTTCAATTGCACGGAATACTTATAAAAAGTCGGTTAGCGAGCGAACTACCTTAAATTAATTGAGATACATACTTTTTTTAATTCGTGCATCTAAAATTCGAACATAAGTTGCAAATAAACTAAACTATTGAATATAATGTTTTCTTTCCATTAACTTTGAATTTTTATTTATGAAAATTCAATGAAATTTCTTTTATTGTATGTCAATAATTAAATTAACCTCAAATTTGATCGTTTCAACGTTTTAGGCATATTTTCTTTTCAACTGAAATATTCCTGCTACAGTTTTCATATCGAAACAATTAAAAATCATAAATAATTTTCTTGAATTTTTCAAACAAAAAATAATAAAATTAAAAAAAAAAATAAAATTTCAAGCAGCTGCAAGGTATCAATTGAAATGTTATTTCCAAATATTCAACCCAAGCTTTAATGAAAATTATTTAATATTTTCACAAAACGAAAATAAATTTCAAATTTATTATTTATTTCTTCCCATAATCCACTGGTTTAAAATTAATTACATACAAATTTTGCACTCCAGCTGCATTAAATTAAACGTTAATTACATTAACTTAAAATTATTAATTAAAATTATGAAATTAGCCTTCACAAATTAAATAGTTAATTATGTGAACCAAAAATAGTAATCTCTTAAAATCTTATCATTCAAAACATGTAAATTTCAGGCTATCGAAATTAGTTTCTGAGTAATTAATAAATTATTTGATTTGCTCTAATTGATGGCTTTTAGATAAACTCTTCCTGTGTTATTTATACATACACACATACGCGTGGACATAACATTATTTCATTTCATTATTCAATATACTCACATGTCGAAACATCTGTTAGCCGAGCCATAAAGAACATTAATTACTAAATAATCACTAGAGTTACCATGTTTGCAAATTGTACCAACAACTAATTTTCACTAAATTTTCAATTATGATACCATCCAAATTTCCTGTCTATTATTCATTCATTTAAATATTTCCTCCACAAAAGCCAGAAACAATTATTTCAGTTATTTTGTCTTCACTTAAAATTACACGATAATTTTTTCTTGAGAAAATAATTCAGACAATAAATGAAAAAAGCAAAAGGCGATTTCTTCTGTCTATTCACAGTTTTTCAATACCCCCAATACGATAAATTATTTTCTTATAATTTAATTGTATATTTATCACGTCAACTGAAGTTGAAAAAATTACATTGTCATTTTATCTATTTGTCATTAAATGTAAGAAAAAAAAAAATACCGAAGATTGTCATAGTTGATGACAAAAGAATCGAAATGCAGAGATGAGTGGAAATAGACAAAAGATCTTTGACTATACGGTGCTTTCTTTGAATTTTTTGTTATTTTTTTTTCACTGCACTTCACTTCTTTTTTTTATTATTCTTTTCGCGTAGTATATATCAATCTTCTTTATCTGTCGGCAGCTTTGTTCATTTTCTCAGAGTAGAGAGTAGTCTTTTCGCAGAGGGTTTTTTTCGAGTCCTGTGAACATTTCGAACGATTCTATGTGTAATACTCGTCGATCTATTCACTTGCACTTGGTTATATCCTTATGTGAATTTCTATCCTTATTTCTTCAGTTTTTTTTAACTTTTTTTTTTTTAACCGTCTAGCGTTTCATTCACTAGAAGATAAAATAAACCCACCCTCGTTCTCCAGTTCATTGCATTCCCGTTTTCATCATTTCTCGGATTTGCCTGCACACAATTTTTTATTTTTTGCTCTTTTTTTAACTTTCCTTTTTTTTTTTATCTCCAATTCTATGGCTTTCGAGCACTCATTAGACTTTGTGTCGAATTAAAACACAAAAAATTTAAATGCCTATTATATAACTAAGATGTTATTTTTATTCGGTTATTTATAGTTATATAAAAAGTACTAGCAGTACTTTCATTCGGCTTATTATTCATTATAGTGAATTTTTAAATAAATATATATACATTTTTTTAAAATTTCTAATTTACATTTAAAAATTTGCGAGTACTTGAAAAAATATTGCATAAAGATCAAACTTTTTGAATACATGTAATTTTAGTAATTAGCACAAAATCCTTAAAATTTGAAATGGGAGGAGTGGCTACTGATACATTGAATCTAATATTGGCTTTGGTGAAAATTCACTGTCAAAAATATTTTGTAATTTTTAAGAGGGACCACTAGTGTGACCGCCGGAACATAGAAACATATAGATAAGAAGCTGGAATTCGAATCAAATCGACCGGACGATTTGTCTGCGAGTTATAACTGCAGCAACTTTTAAAAATGTATTTTCGAGAACCGGCAAGCGGCTGCTCTTCAGACGGCTGTAACTCGAACAAACTTTTCGAGATATGCACTTTAAATTCTAGTATGTTATTTTTAAAGGTATAGACTATCGAACTGCAAAAAAAAAATTGATTGTTTCGAAATTTCACACTAGAGGTCCCCTTAAAGTTGGTGTCCAAAAAAATTCTTATTTTTTAAGTGTAGATAATCATAATAATTAAAAATAAATGAATTTAATTACAGATAAGGATCCATATCCAATAGACGCACTATTAACTTGCAATCATGCTTTAAGTGTTTGTCAACGTGCTAAACCATGTTTCAAACTTTATGAGGATTTTAAAGCCAGTTGTAAGATACGAGAAAATAAATGCAAAATGGAGAGTCGGTAAGTTACAATTTAACATTTTATTTTATTTTTTCTTGCATAAAATTTTAACTTTTTTTTTAATTTACGACCGAAATAAAAATAGAATTCGTTCGGTTATCTTTCATGTGCATCAAATATAACAGTAAGCTTTTTCCAATTTCACTAAAGCTTTATTTTTTACTTGTTTATTTTTTCTATTATTTTATTTTTACCATAAAAATAGTAAACGTGATATTTTAAAGTTGATATTCTGTGGGAACAAAATAGTTAAAAAGTTTCGCGAAAAAGTGAAACCGCGGTGTATATATCTATATTATATGTTTGTATATATTTATATATACATTATAAAAGGTAAATTCGTATTAGATGAAGAAAAAATAAAAGAGCTCGACTGCGTGTTAGCAAGTAAATATCCATTAAATATGCAGGAGATGGCTCGTTCGTTCTTGCTATCCGATATATATATATATATATATATATATATATATATATATATATATATATGTAATATGAAACTCGATTCAAGTACTTCCGGAAGTCTTGGAAGAGCTTGAGAAAATGCAACAAGGATGAGAGAGAGGGAAAGTTAGTAGCAAGGTAAGAAAAAAAAGAGGGGTAGAGAATTGCTTGGATTTTCTTTCACAAGTGTTGCATTACGGTGTAAACGTGTATGTTTGAAAAATACATTATACGCCTATAAATTGATGTATATATTTATTGTATAAATCTACAAATTTATACTTATGTTACCATTTAGTTGTATAATGCTATAAATTCTACACTTTTCAAAACTTTTGAAAAAGAACATTAAGTAAATTTTTTCGACTGGCAATAGAAGAAACCTTTAATTTTGTTTGCAATAAAAAATATAGTATGAGCGTGTCCATACTCTTTAAAAACGAATCAGTGAAAAATCACATGACAATCACTATTTGGCAGTGAGTACTCACTTGTTGCAAGTGAAAAGTATACGATTATTTAAATTAGTGACATACTTTTCAGTAATAAACAGTGAATAGTCACTATTTTCACTATGTCAAATTTAAGAGAGTATAAATATTATACAGATATGGACGTAAATTAAAACAAGAATTAATCTCGATAAATGTTTCCCTATGAATTAAATTAGTTAACCACATTTTTGAATAATTTCAAGTTAAGTTAAGCGTTCCAAGTCTAAAAAATAACGTAATTTTGACTGCCATCATTATTTTGAAACGCATTTGACTTAGTTAACTTGATTTTGGCCACACTTACTTTTTTGAACTTCAATATGACTTTTTTAAATTTTTATTTTAGTCAACTAAGTCAAATTCAAGGCAAGTTTGACTCGGATTTGACTTATTTGACTCAGAAATTTAAGTCAACAGTCAAATTAAGTCACGTTGACTTGGCTTGGACTTGAGTGATTTAAATTCAAGCCAAATCAAAGTCAAACTTGACTTGAATATGACTTGGTTGGCGTAAATCTTTACTAAGTAAGATAACTTAGTCAACAGCAAGTCAAAACCAAATATGTTATCATATCTTAAATGTGTTTTTCATTTATTAAAAAAAAACTTAAACTTGGCTTACTTTTGTATTGCTAGACTTGCTTTATTTTCAATTTTTTAAAATTACGCCTAAATCAAGTTATTTTTTTGACCCGGGATAACAAAGAAATTTCATAGTTCAGTAATTCCAAATGCATTTATTTCGAGTGCCATTTTTGACTATTCTACTAAATATTTCGTATCTCGTTACTTAATATTAGTTACGGCAATGTGAAAATCGCGTGAGAGGACACGGACAGTTTACTTTAAACAACCGTGGGAATAACTCGACTGATACTAAACATGCAAATTTACTTGTTCAATTTTGACGGCTTCATTTTTGCCTACAACTCGCAATGAATTAAATAGAATACTTGTTTTTTTCTATTTAGTTTTATTAAACGTCAGTCAATTTTAAACTGCAAAAAAAATGCTGCATGTTAACAAGTCAAAATTACTTATTAAAATAAAATTCATTCTAAAATATACATTTTTTATGATATTTTGTCGAAGAATTTGTAGTTTTTAGGAATCAAAAGTTAATCCATCGATTTCGATAATTAATAATTAGACCTAACTCATTTTATTTGAGCCAGTTGAACTATTCGATACATTCGTTTTAGTTCGCGATTATTTTTAGCTGACATTTTCTAATATAGATACATTCATCTTTAAAAAATTCATAAACAAAAAATTAAACATTTGAATTTTATTTTAAAAATAAACCACTTTTATGGTGAATAATTACTCACTCATTGATCAAAGAGAATACACGTACATGAGATATCATTCAAGTGGAAATATTATTAAATTATATAGATTATGAACAAAGGCATTTCAAAATTATTCATTTCATAGTTCAGAATAAGCTTTCCATTGAATGACTGAAATATTTTTCTTAATTATTGTTTTTAACATAATTTATATAACTCTGCTCATCTGGTTATTTTGTTTAACTTTTTCGTACTTATGAAAAAATTAAATAATCGTTGAACACTTTCTATTTTTTTTTTTTTTTTTTTTTTTTTTTTTTTTTTTTTTACCAAGTAAATTTGCTCTACGTGATATGGAATAAAAAAGTACACCTTGTTAACAGCCGTAAACATAATTTACATAAATGTTATCCTCTGTTTCACTTGAAGAATATACCTGCAAACGACTTAATTTATACTTTAATTAATCTCAATTTAAAAGATTAAAAGTATAAATAAATGAACAATTTTTTTTTTATTAAATATTTAATTTGAAATTTAAATCAACTCCTCATAATTTATTATATTGCCAGTATGTCATTTATCAAACGCCACTACTCATTGTCGCGGTAAATATAATCAAAGTTATTAATTACTAATTATAAAATAACTATAGTTGTACACAAACATAACAACCAGCAATCAATAATAATAAATATAAACGACCATATCCCGATGGAAGTGCCGGCTCTGTTATTTACTTGAAATAAAATTGTTTGGTGGAGTTGCCTTCCATTTCATATAGTATAGGACAGGTTGTTATCTCTCTATTTCCGTAATTCATCAATTTCGATCGTATGTTGTCACACTGAAAATCTCTCACACTCGTCACCACTCTCCATCTATCTCAACTATTTTTCATTTTCTCTTTCCAACTCGATAAATAATACCGGGTTTATCCATCTTTCACCCAACTCTCTTCTCTTCTCTCCCTCTTCAACCCCCACAATGCTCAGCAAGTCCTATCCGGTGAGCTAATTTCTGGTGTAGTGTGAATGCAGCTTAACGCTATAGGGTACTACCAATTGTCACATTTGTGGAAAGGGAAGTAAATCCACGAGAAAACAATTGGACGAACGTGAAAACTGCATCAGCACCGTGCGAATTTTCACGTTAATTGTTTTCTCATTCCGTAACATTCTCGTTGTTCTTGTTTTGTTATTATTATTGTTTGAAGATTTCATTGAAATCTAGCTATTGTATTTGTACTCATGATGGAATTTTCATAATGTTTTGTCATCATATGTCTTAATTAGTCGAGCAGGTTCTAAAAATACCGTTAATTTGGAAATTCATGTATGTATACAATATAACACTTCTTGTAGCATCGATAGTGTGATAATTCTAAATGTGTACCTGTGTAAAAAATTGTTCTAAAAAAGTTTTTGACTGAACTTCCGAATTTGAAAGAATTTTGAACTTTGAGTTGATCATTTTTGAAGGACTGTAAAATAAAAATTAGAGTAAAAAAGTTTTTTAACTGAATACATTTCAGTCATGTTTTTTGGAAATTTTAAAGCAAAAATAAATTATCTTGAGAATTTTACTGATTTGAAGAACGTTATAGAAAAAAACTAAAATTTACTATGAACAATTTTCCACCCTTATTAAAAGTGTTCAAGAACAAGTTCAGGTTAAAAACTATTTTTATTCTTAAATTTTTGTCTCAGTTTAAAAAACGACCAACTTGAAGTTCAGAATCTTTTCAAATTTAGAAATTCACTGTTATCAGCGTTTTTGAAAAGTTTTTATTAACGTAAGCAATGAGTTTGTGACATAAGCTACAATTTGCTCTTTTTTATTTTTTGTGTAATATTTATTGTAGCCAACTTTATTGGGGTTTTAAGTTATTTTAGTGAGAAATTTACTATTATTCTGGTTTCCAAATACCATTTTTATCATTATTGTTCTGTACACAATTGTTCATATTTATTGTCTTTATGTCACTTGACGTACTACCATTAGATACTCGACATCCTCTTCAATATAACATAACGTCTAGTTTATTTTACCCGGCTTTATTCTACTCATATTACTCTTTTATGATAGACACCATTCGTATCACACATTTCCTGAATTTATATAAATGTATACATAATATATGTACATGTGGGTTCTTCTGCAACACAATATACTGATGATTAGCCTCTGTATATATATATTTATATATATATATATATATATATATATATATATATATATATATATATATATATATGTATATGTTTTGAAATATGGATCAACGATTTCATATAAGTCTCAATGAAATATTTTGTGACCCATATTTTTATAAAAACTTTTTTCAGTTTTATATTCACTTTTAGTGTCACTGTAGACGATATAAAAGTACTTTTGCTTTTAATTATTTATTTCGAGTATATTTTATTCATAAGCTGTCACGGAATATAATCAAATAACTTTCTTACCAATAAAACTTGTTTCTCGATGCTAAATAATTAATTTAATTCCTATGAAATATTCATGACATTAATAGATACTGATTCATTATTTTAAAAGTTATCAACGAGATTCTTAATATTTATTTAAACTTTTAATTCTTATTTAACACTGTAAAAAGTGCGGTATTAAAAATTGACTCAATTTAACATCGTGTAGTGGGAAAATGAAATAACACCAGTGTAAGCGGTGTAATTTGGCGGTGTTAAAGCGGTGTAAAAAAATTCTACTATAGAAATTAGATAACACCGAAAATTTTAACAGTTACACCGACTGGACTTATCCCGGTTTTTTTACAGTAAAGTAAAGGTCTGACCAAATAGAGTATCTACTACTTTCGGTAATTAAGTATCAAAAATTTTTTTTTAAACGTTTTACCTCATCAGTGTCATCATAAATTACATTTCTCACTTACGTTACGTATAAATTATTTTACTTCATCACTTTTTTCTAAATATAAAGAACACAATTTTCTTTTTTTAATTTTTTTTCGACCCCTTCTTGTAATTTGAGGATCAAAGGCAAAATTATTAGCCGTTTCAAATTAATTATTTTAATGATTACACCTATCAAAAAATTTAAAACTTACGTGTGAATTTTTCGTGATATTTATTTTCATATTAACAAATATTAAATTACTAATTAGATAATATAATGACTAATTAAAAATTTTTCTTCTAATTAAAATAAAATAATACTTTAAAATAAAATTACCAGTAAACAAACAGTAATTAAGCATAAATAAATACAAACAGATGTAAAGAAATAAAATTGAAAATGAAAAAATAATCGAGTGATTAACAAAAGACATATCGATTATTTAATGACAGGAGGTATAGCAAAGTACACAGATACAGAGAGACAAATAGAGGAGAACGATTGAAATAGATTTTCAATAGGAAAACCACTGAGGCGGCAAACAGAAAGCCGTAGAATGTGTGTGCACATATAAACGACAAGAGTAAGCGACGAGGGATAGTAGCTCTCGGTTTTGTTAGGCTCTCTCGAATGACTGGCCAACCCGAGAGATTGTTTTGGAGAGAATTAGTGGTATAGTGATTTCACCGAGCTCCAGAGTTGTTGGGTATCCGACATACAGTCTACAGTATACCAGTGGCTTCTTGGTGTAGAATCGACAAACACCGATCGGTAGTTACCTACAATCCACCTCCAAACCAATGGTCGAGAACTTTACTAACCCCTTCTCATTTCCGCAGCACACACTCCTATCAGCTCTTATATATTGTCTACAACAGGCACAATCATCCCTCAATTTCTGTCCAACTGAGATACGCTTCAATTCATCGTTTAATTTAACATTTACTTACTCATTTACTCACTCTTACATTCCAACTAATTAATTCCATCACAAATTAACATTTTTTCATTAAAAGCTACTTTAGAGTAATTGTGGGCTTTACCGCGGTTCAAAACACATGATTATCTTAGTAAGGATATTTTAAGGAGTCACTTCAAAATACCAACTTGCATTTTTTTGCTCAATATTTAACTTAATTTGAATTAAAAATAATTATTTAAATAACTTGATAATGTATGTGAAAATTCAAAGGCAATAATTAAAAATTCCATGTGAGTTAATTACTGCTGGTCTTAAAAAGCTGGAGTATAATATTCCCTCTCAAGTATCAATTGTTTGCTGGATAAATCCTAAATCAACAAGCTTACTGCAACAGTTTTTTACTCTTAATTATTATTAATTTAAATTTTATTTCCAATTTTAAATTTAATTTAAGAACAGGAATTTTAAACTCTGCCTTTTTTTTTAAGTTAAATAACTGAACCTGTACTCTGGTTGTAATAACCGCTGTAATATGCACGCTGATGCTATGCACCAACACTCGCGGTGGCAAATTTAAAATGAAATTAAGATCTTACAATAAAAAGGTACACTGAGAAAAATAAATATTTGTCTCAAATAAATCAATTTATTTGTGGTGTTTTAAAAATATTTCTTTATGACAAATAAATATATTTAGTACAACTAAATATGACAGTTGATTCAAATAATTTTATAATTTGACGGAAACATATAATTTATTTGTGGTAAGTAAATGATATTAAATTTGTGACAAATAACCTAAAATTTGGCGATACTATACATATATTTGAAGCCCTTATTTATTTGTAGCAATTGGATCATTTCTTTACCCCAAATAAATCATCTGTTCCACGCAATTAAATTGCTCAATCATATATGACAATAGCATTAGCAGACATTTAAAACTTTTTGATTTAAAAAAAAAAAAAAATAAATGTCAAATAAAATATTTTGAAAAATTGCACGTATAGCTTATAAAATTTCTGACATGTGCATTTTTTTAGAAATATTTTTTTTTCATCATTTATCTGTTAAAAAAAATTTTTTTTAATTTCAAATGATTGCTAACTTTACTATCATCAATTATAATATATATTTCTTACAATTAAATATTTATTTGGCCATATCTAAATATACGATATTTTTGACTCAAATAAATTTTTTTTTCAGTGCATGCTTACACGTTTTTTTTCAACTTTTTTTCCTGCTCTTTAGATATATATTAATGCCAATCAGCATTTTCAATACAATTCATTTATTTGTGGTTTAATTTGATACTTTGTATTTCGTAACAAACTTAAAACAGCATAACAACAATATCTGTATCGTAGAATAGACCAGAGAACGTGTGTACTGTTGCTATGTTCCAAGTTATGAATCTGAATAGAATATAAGTCTTGACAATGTTGGAGCAAAATGTAGACACAATGTCATGTCCGGCAACATTGAACCTCGTTAAACTGGGAATAGAATTTCTAGCCTCATCTATGACTATGACCTATTTCAGTCACTCACTCACTCACCCAATATCTCTCTTTCCTTCTTCCTGTCTCACTCTCTCTTTCTTCTGTCATCTAATCCATTTGGTTTCCCACAATTTCACATTCACGTCCATTTTGTAACTCGACCACAACATGAGTATTAATTCTGAAACCTAAGCTGCAAATTCTTTTAAATCCAGTTATCTCGTTACATTATATGTTCAACCGCTAAACTTAATTTCATACATAAATTCTTTATCATCATTTTATATTTTCATATCTTCACGAATTGTACTCAATGTATTTTTGACAGACCGACTGAATAAATTCTTCCAGTTTATAATTAAAACATATCATTAGTCTGTTCTGTTTCCGTATTAAGAATTAATGAATTTCGTCGATATGTCTGACGAATAATTAATCGTATAATTGAATATAGAAATAGGTCATAGAATAAATTTATTTATTTTATGAATCCGATTCATATAAACTTTAACACTCGTCAGAGATTTTTCAAATCACTCATCTTAGGTGTCACGGTTAAAAAAGTAAATATATAAAAAAAAACATAATTTATCTTTTATTTTATTCTACGTTAACATATGTGATCCAACAAGCATAATTTAAGCCGAAAACAGTTTAAGGCACGCAGTTTATCTTCGTCAAACCATGAGAACATAAAAAATGTTTTTACTGAAACATTTATTGTATAGTGACCATATTTGGGAATATATACACATTTTTTTGTGTCTACTGTGGATTTTTTTGACGATGAATAAAATAAAAGATAAAAAATAGGTCCGTAGTTATTTACAGAGTGATTAATGGTTCGGTTCAGAGTATAAAATTTATGTGGGAGTTAAATATTGAATATCTTTAATTTGCATTCCTACAATAAATTAATGAACTTACTACCGCATTGAGTTAACGAGGAGCTAAGAGCCCCTCGTGTATATTTGCCAAAGTAACGAGATCTTCCATTTGTGGTTCTCGTTCCTAGTATTTGTGGTTCTAGTTGAGTCCAATCACTTCGTACTTCTTGATTGAACTCTTTGATTTATTATTGAGGATTCTGTATTTTGTAAAATAAATATTTATTTTCCTATTACTATTCACTTCTTATAGATAAGGAAATAAGTAGTTGTTAATAAAAAACATTTTGATTGAGGGAATTGAAAAAAAAAAAAAAAAAAATAAAAAACGTAGGTCGTGTGGGTCAACCCCAAAACTCCCCGCTGTTTTAGAGCTCAAAAACGTTATTATTGGTAAACGTTTGAACTCTTAGAGGGTAGAAAACGATTGGACCGAAAAAAAATTTATTTGCACGGGCTCTGCGACAAATGATAGAACTTGTTGACACTTAAATTTGATCAAACTTTGAAATAAATCGGTCGAACGATTTACGAGCTATGCAACAAGAACTTGAAAAAAAAAAAATTTTTTTTTCATTTTTATTTATTGTATGATTGTAAACTACTTGATCGTTGACTCCGAAATCTAATCAGTTCTAAGTCTTGGTAAGCCCTTTCGATTGCCGCCAAGAACTTTCAAATCTCTTGATTCGTTCCAAAGATATCGCCGGACAAAAAAAGCTTCCATACATACACACATGGTCAAACGTCCATCCTTAAATAGTTAGGATAACTTTCTAGGACCTCAAAATATTAAGATCTGATGAAAACTCGATTTTCGAAAATCGGAACAAAACCGGGAACTTCCCTTTTTTTGAAAATTTTCAATTTTTATAGCGCAATGTTAAAGATTTAATGACGGTTTCAGTTAATTAAAAATTAAAGCTATTTAATTTTAATTTAAAATTTTTTCGGGTCTTGACAAAATTTTTCAAAAATAAAAATTGATAAAAAAGTTGAAAAAACTTTTAGCGTGAAATAAAACTTTATTTCGTGTTGAATTTATTATACCTGCAGTGGTATAAAGATAAGTGGATACAATTTATCGTTTATTATGCAATCTTAATAAATAAAAATTATTTCTTCCATTAAAATTTTTCTATTTTTTTTTACTACACATCTGTGGTAAATGTCGTAGGTTTTATTTTTACTAACGTACGATACATATATTTTTGAATAGATGTGGATAATTGTAGACATGAATGACAGGAATGAAATTGTATAATTAAATCCGCCAGTCAATGAAAATGCACATTAATATAAATTCAGGTCAATCGTCGAAAATAAACCTGGGTATATGTAATAAAGTATTTTCGAGTCAAAGTTATTTTTTGTGATTCAATAAACTGAATTAGGTACTCGATAGTATATTACAGTACAAAGGTTCAGTCTACCCTATCTTTTATTCTCATGTCGCTGAATTTATAATATCTGAATATTTATAATTTCAGTCGACGATTTTGAACTGTATATTGAAGTAGACCTGACATAATTCTTCAATGTCAGTTAAAACAATCATCTACAAAAATATCCGAACCACTGAAAAATTATTTATTGAAGTATTTGAAGCATATGTCATTCAAACTATCAGAAAAACACTTCAAAAAGTACAAAGGCCGCATTCAATGTTCACGTAATTAAAATATTAATTAAAATTTGTAAAATATCACAATGATCACTTTTTTTTGTTTTAATTCATTCAATTAAAGACAATAAATTATTAAAGATTTTAACTTGTCACTGCCAACTTACACTCCACGTCTGAATCTTTTATTGAATTACTAATTTTCCAAAATTATTCGTTGACTTTTGAGGTTTTGAAATTCGTTTTCTATTGATTTTTCATTGACTTGATTTATAATTAATTTCCAAAAGTTCATATTGGAATTATTTATGTATAGTTACAACTTATAAAGAATTACTGATCTTCTACACGACAATATTTTTTCAAAAGTTAAACCAAATGCTTTCTAATGTTAATTTTTATAATTTTCATTAATTTAACTCATTAATGAAAATACGAAGAATTAAATTTGATAAACTTCGACATAATTTTTGACAGATATTTTAGTTACAAAATTAATAAAATCTCTATATCACGTAAACGAAGAATTTGAGCCACTTAACTAAGAGGACCTTTTTTGTAGAGAATCAAATTTCCTAAAAAATCATTATCGGCATTTTTTCTGTAAATTTCGGTATTTAGTCAATATCAACTAAAAACGCAAATTATCATAAAAAAAAAAAAGATTTTCAGAACCAATACAGAAAAAACAATGAGAATCTCAGTAAAATTACTAAGGAGACTTTTGAAGAGTATTAAATTACCTACAAAGTCCCATAAACGGCGACTCTATAACTTGAAATGCGCCTGAGCTATAGAGAATTAAAAAATAATCCTAACTTTCCTATGTATTTTAAATGGGAAAACTTCAAAATAAAATGTAAAGTACGAAAAATGATTAAGGGCTGGAACTTGCAGGTAATTTTTTTTTCAATGTCTACAATAATAATTTGAAATGGAAGTGAAAAAAAAAATAGTCGTTCCAAAGGACCATCCTAGTATAAATATATACATGAAATTTTTGTTTTGCTCAATGAAAAATAGCAACCATAAAATAAAAAAAAATATATTAATCAATATTTGTCAGCAGAGTCTCACGTAAACCTTGAAATTAGCATGTAATAGTATTAAACTAGTAAGTGTGTTTACCAAACTTAGTAAAGTGGTGTTATTCGCTTACATTTGATACAAATTCAGCTAATTACCTCTTACGCGAAGCTGTGCGGCACATGTAGAAAGGAGTGGAGCGAAGAGAACAGGCGAGAAGAGGAGAGGGGAGAAAACCCTTCTCGCTTTCGCAACCGTCTCATTGCTGTGGTCTGGCGCGCGAATTTCCCCATCTTGTGTTGTGGATACCTAAAACTAACATCACTGTAAACCCCGTGTACGATTGTGTAATTGCATTTGTTAATTAAGATTTAGATCGCGTATAAAGTAAACCCTTGAAGTAATTAAATATATTTTTTTTAATTAATCCCTCATGGGTTTATTGAGATTCCTCTCTAATAATATCTGCTATCATTAACAAGTGAGAATTTAAAGCCAGACGACTTTAAATTTCATTTAAAAAATCTGATGTCTTGTTTCTGTGAATTTTTCTATAGAAATATTCTTATATATCATTTCTCTCATTCATAAAAATAATATAAAAAAAATAGTCTATTTAAATTAAATCTTCTAATACGGACTTTAATTAAAATCTGTTTCCTCAAACGTTTCTTATAGAGAATTATCAGTAGTATGATTTATTGATTCGAATTACGAACTAATGAGCAAATATATATATGTCTATCGGATGTCATTTAAGAAAACCTCTGACTTCTTAAAGGAAAAGTCGTTTTTTTTTTTAATATCGTTACAGAAAATTGAACCCTTGAAAAAAATATAGATTAGACTAATTTTCTGAAAGTAAATAATTGAAAAAAAAATCATTCCTCGTTACAGCTCTCATCAATAATTTACTAAGATAATCGATAATAAAAAATTTCATAAAAGAAGCGGCTGTTTAAAATTTTTAACGAGAGCTTTTTTTTTAATTACAGATAATTTTGAATAGTGAATATTGAAAAATGGTACATAAAAGTATTAAGTAATTTTGGAGATATCCCGTTTAAAATTAAAATTTTCCGAAGCTTGAAATTTATTTGCAATGACAATTTTTCAATTTAATCAGACCTACGGGGTAAAAAAGTTTTTCATGAATTTTTTGACTCCAGAGGGAAATCCTCGACTATTTGAGCTCGCAATATAATTGAAAAATAATTATAAAAGTATAATGAGTAGAGTTTAAGAATATGAAGAAATCCTTAATCGTTTTTATTTATCTAAAATTATTTAAACACGTTTTACTTATACAAACTCCGAAGACAATATTAACCTCCAGTATAATTTCGTGTGTCAATAATTAATTTACTTCAAATGACTCAGAGATTTGAGCTTTAGAGGAAAGATCACCTCTCAAGTTTAAATAAAATAAATCGAATAAAATATTCAGATATACATATTTGACATGATACTTTTGATATTTGAGATATATTAAATGATCTCATATGTATTTTACGTCTTTCAATATTCAATTGGATTTTTTACAAACTTATGAACAGAAAAGAGTTCGCTTAGTATCTCCAAGAATCTATTTTACTACTGTTTTATTCTCGAATACTTGAATATTTGTCCTTTTTTATTTCGTACAAAAAAAAAATTCCTCAATATTTCGAAAAAGATGTCGAGTTTGTCATCCTTTTGTAATACTCCCTTTTTACTCAGTACATCATATCTATACACTAGGATTTTCATCTTTTTTACTCTTTCTATTACTTTTTCTTTATACTACACTACTTTCTTACAGTCCTTTTATCCAATGTCTTTTTTTTACTCGACGATATAGCACCAGACATAATCTTTCAGCTGCGAGGCTTATCTCATAATGGACATGATGGTCCTCACTGCCTGCTATACTGCCCGATATATCTTAAAAGATCCATCGTTAATATAGTTTATATACTCACTCATATTTTCTCTATACTTTGCTAAAAAAATTCAAAAATAAATATACCAATTACTCATATTATGATAGCAATTATCAATTTAAATTTATATTTAATCATCGTGTGGGTTATTTATAAAATAAATAAAATAGTTTTTTTAATGTTTGTATTGAGTTCCATACACTGTAAATCGAAGTGTTTAAATTTTAAACACCTAAGTGTTTTGTTGCCATTTAAATATATTGAAGTCACTTTCTACACACGTGCAAACATTGAGAAAGTGATTACAATGTATTTAAATGGCAATTAAACACTTACGTGTTTTAAATGAAAACACTTCGATTAACAGTGTCGTATACATCTAGGGTACCGGCGGGTAATAAGGCCTAGCTAAGGGAGATTTTGAATAGAATTGAAAATATTGCATTTAATTATCGAAATGTATCATTAATCTTTATTTCAATACATTAGCCATAAAATGTCATAAAGTAATCGTAACTTTTACCATAGACAAACAAAAAATTATACTTTTACAAAAACGATACGAATAGGCCTTATTTTACTACGGTAGGGTAATAAGGCCTACGGGTTAAACAAACTGGAATAGTTTAACTATATTTAATAAAATTGGTATTAGAGATGAATCATCACTTAAATTTAGCCACAATACTTTTTAAGAATCAGAAGACTAGATTGTTTTTTATAATTTCTTCTGCGCTACGACAGTATATGACGGATGATGAAATATAGAAGACAGGGAACGTGGTATCGGGACTCTATATATTTGTCGTAACATCTCTATGTAAGACCCTTCTACTAGAGTAGCCTTTAGCGGAGGCGATTATTTTAAATATCATTTCTGTCACTTAGGCCTTATTACCCGCACCTTACGTACAGTGTAAAAAATTGGATGTGAATTTGGAGCGATTACGGATTTTATTTAAATCGAGTTCACTTCGTGATTCGGAGTTTCAGAAAAACTTATTTCGCTTACGAAATAAATATGGAGTTTTTCATCAGAGTGATTTCGGAGTGGCCTGGATTCTATTTCAATCCGTATTCACTTTGATTCAAAATTTTAATATTGAAATAAATTCCCCTTCGGAGCAAATTTTACTCTGAGGAGATTAAATAAATAAATAGTCATCCGCTTCACATTAACTCCGGATATAACCCTCGTTCACTCCGCAAATTTTTTACAGTCTCCATAACGTTGTCTTAATTTTCATAGTTAGGAAGAAAAATCCTTTTTTTTTATCATTTTACTTATCAAAATTTTTATCATTAAAATTATTACTAGCAAAGAAAACAACTTCCGGAATTTTGTGAAAATTGTCGACTTTCACAGCAAGACATTAAAAAATACATTTAATTAATCCCGCTGTATTTACAATTTTAATCTATTGATACCAATTTGAATATTGAATTGGCCTACTTCTTGATGATTTAATATTTTACATAAATCAAATTAAATTTACGTCACTATTGGATCGCATCAAATAATAGTCATGTTTCTAGAATCATCTTCTCAATATTTTCTTACATTCTATTAAAAATATAACGAAATCAGTTCACTGATTTCATGAATCAGTCAATTATAGATATTGTCGATAATGAAGTTACATCCTCTTAGAGTAATGAAATTATTCATATAGCATAGTCCTCATTTTGTTCGAGCCACTTAATGAATTGAATGTTCATTTATGTATATTTTTATAATCTATTTACAGTTATACCATGTGAATTAATTTAAAATTGTGTTGAGAAAATAATATGAAGTTCTATTTTAAAGAAATTTAATCACATTTCTCATGACAGATGAGAGGAAAATAGAAACAGAGGATAAAATATGATAATATATTTTATAAATATGAAAAAAATGTGTCTAGCGATTCGAAATTTTTTTTAGCCCATGTACTCCGTCGAGCCCCACCCTCGCCTACTCAAAATTTATTAATTTTCACGGTAATTTTTACCAAATTTTCAGTCGTTAAAAAAATTACTAATTGAAATAAACTGTTTAAAAAATTTTAAATTCTTGGTTTATCTTCCAAACGATATTCAGTTTACAAAAATCTTTTTACTTCAATAAAATAACTCCATATTTACCTATTGGTAATTAGAGTATCCAACAAACGCCAATGATATAGAATCATATGCGTTTTATCTTTAATCTAGATGAACGGAAGTAACACACATATTAGTATGGCTACGTAGGACATTTAGACTATAAATATATGAATATATGTGCATACATATACATATATATGTATACACACACCAAAATTATGTAGTAAACCGGCTAAATGCGGCACGATGAGAAACCGGATATCCGTAGCTCTGGGTGGAATCGGAAAACGGTAGTGAGCTTGGCTTACCAGGAAATCCCGTCAAGTCTCTGGGCTTTTCCGGCGTGGACCCTCTGGCAGCCACCACAACTTTTTACTTTCATTTTTTCCATAACTCTTTTTGTAACTTCACTTCTATTCCACCATTCTATCCACATTTCATGTATTATAATATTATATATATGTATGCATACACATATATACATATATCTTTTTTTTCTTCCACCTCTTTTTCACTCGTTACATCTTTTTTTCCTTTCCTTCTATTATGATCATTACTTTTTATGCTTTATAAACTCGACTTTTTCCTTTGAGTTACCATTTTATATTCCTCTACTCACTGATGCCCAAGCGTCGATCATTCAAGAAGAAAAATTTTAACGTTTGACGTTCAAACGTCTGCGAATCAACCAATTTTATTTACCGCCTCAGATGTGCACTATTTCAATTTTTCGCATCAACAAATGTGAATCCTCACGTTTTGTTTGTTCAATTAATAACACACGACATTCAATGTTTTTTTTTTATTGTTTTATATTTAGACCAGTGAGTTGGAGAAAATGTTAAAGCATTAAAAAATTTTGTATACTGAATATTTATGAAATAATAGATACGAGTTCATTCATTTTTATTATCTACAATTCGATTATTTTTATCGAAACAGTAAAAACAATGATCACGAGTTAGGTAAATCACCAAATCAACGAAAATAATAATTATCAGAAAAATATTTTAAAATGATTTTTTTTTTAATAGCATATTTAACTCGTAGTGAAAAATTGGAAAAATAGCTATAGGGAAATTTTCAATTTTTAGACAATTATGAGAGCTTAACAAGTGAGAATGAAAGTATTGCCACTATGGATAAATTCAATTTTTATGGAATGCAATATATCATTAGTCGAACGCTGGTAGAAATTTATTTTTCTAACAAAAATATTATCTTTGTAAAGGTTGATGATATCAAACATCAAAAAACCATTCATATTTTAAAGTAACACGAACTACGGTTTCAAAATTAGAGGACTAATTTTAACAAGGTCATAAAAAATGTAAATTGATTAATAGGTAATAATTAGGGCCAGGATTTTTGCTTTAATTTAAAAATAATTAATAATTAATTGGGTCAAATTTTTGATATTATGGCAAAAATATTGGTCGTATAAAAAAATTTCAGCAATAAAAGTTGTTCAAAATTTGATTTTATAAAAAAAATGCCTTCTATAATTTTGTCATAGGACTAATAAAAAAAGCCGTAATTTCAAAATTAAGATTTTGGTAATTATCAAAAATTTGAATAATTTATTATGAATCGTAATTTTGGAATTACGGTGAAAATATTAGTCGTATTAAAAAATCATAAGAGAGATTTTTTTTCGAAAATTAAATTTCCTACACTTTTGTTGTAAAATTTTTCTGATGAAACCTATATTTTCGCCTTAATACCAAATATTAGAATCATTCATTTCAAAATTAAGTCAAAAATCTTGTCCCTAGTCATATTAATCCAGAGCTAAAATTGCCGAAATTTACAATCTTTCGAGAAATAGTTTTTGATATATTTTTTTTTCACGCGAAAACATAAAAAAGTAATTAAAACTTGGCATATATGCTCAGCCGATTTCGAACGTTTAGAAGGTAGCAGTTTTCTTCTTAATAAAATCGTTATTTAATAAATTGAAGGAAATCAACTGTCAAAAGCTAATGTATTCAATACTTCATACTGATCACGTCAAACTGTTTTCCGTTAAATAAATAGGGAATTTTTAGTTTTATGACATGACAGGCGAAGAAAACAAACAAACCGTAAAAAAAGTGCGTGTCGTTTTTCAAATATTTATTATAATATATATTGCTGTGTTAACTGTACATTTTTATGCTATTTTGAGCTTTTCATAGCCAATTACGTTATGAATAGTTTGGCTTCAAATATTTTTCATATCTTTTATAATATTATAGTGATAATATCGAAAAGTAAAGAAGAATGAATAATAACAAAAAGAATTGATAATTACTAAATAATTAACCAAAAAAATAATCGCGGCCATCTTCGTCTTTCAAAAATTTCTTCTCCAAAATTACAAAATTTCATAGATTTTTAATTACGACAACAATTTATCTTACTATTCATTATTGATTTATTCGGTTAAACGAAGAAAAAAAAAAAAAACAGAAAATTGGTCATATTACGATTAAGGTCATAAAAAATATTCGATACTAAAAGAATTCGTGATCGCATTACGACGCTATACCTAAAATTTCATATCTTTTTATTTTGTTATTTTTCTTTTTTATCAAATCGATTGTCGTAACTATTGATTACCCTCGTCCCTGACATTGAACTTGACACGAAAGTAAACTAGTCCCCTCATTTTATTTATTTACTTCACTAACGTATATTGTGGAGGGACGAAACAAGATGATATTAGTCGAGGGCTAATACCACATAAAGTCTGATCTCATGTTTTGAAGTATGGCTATTCGGATGAGGTTTGCAATAAACGAATGTAATTCTCACAGGTACAAAATAAATTCAAAAACTACTTTATCAGACAGTAGCTAGAGCCATCTTTCTTCCGAAAAAAATCGATGATTTTCAAACCGTAAATTTCTTCGGTCTGAAATCGATTGTTCCCACTGACGAAACAGATATTTATACTCGTAGTTCAAATGCTGATGGTATTAAAAAATAATTATATCTTTTTTCATAAAATAATTTAAACTGTCTATTCAGTGACGTTTGTATTATAAATTATTTCTATACGATTTCTTAGAAGATTTCAGTCGAATGCCAAACATAGTCATGAAATGTAAAAAGAAAAAAAAAGTAACTGCTTTCAGACGCTTCTTTATTCATCTTAAATTAGGCCAAGTACTTCATTTTTTTTTTTTTTTTTTTTTTCAAGATGGCCTAAAGTAGGACCACTATTTTCAGTTCGAGCAATAAAGAACAATATCTATACGTTGATATATAAATATATATCCATACCTATACAGCAGCTCTTTGAGTTACAAATTTAGTGCACAGCAACTTCGTGACCTCGTCGCGATAACATCATTTTACATTTTACATCAACATTGCCATACATTGCTATACACTACATATATTTATATATATACATATATGTTTTTATCTCTCACTATATATATCTCATTAATTCTTCATAGACTTTCGTTCGTGCATTTCGACTGTTCACGCTCATTAGCAACCGTATTATTAATTATATTCATTATCAAATTTTTATATTTTCGTTAATTATAAATATAATTCAAACTGTTTAATTTATGATAATGATCAATTAAAAATAATAATATTGCAATTAATAATTTATTAATTGATCAGATTATTAATTAAAATAATTTGATACACAGTATTAATTAAATCGCATAAATATAAAGTGATAAAATATCAAGTAGAAGTACAAAAAACAAAAAGAAAAAAGTTGGATTAATGCCGAGTGTTGAAACGTCTTTTACTTGTGCAAAAGGATAAAATTTAGTACCCGCACCTGGACAAGCGGACACGTAATTAAGCTGGGCAGATAAACACGCAATTACCTAGACGACGAGAACACAAGAAGAGGGAATGAGAATAAAATGAAAGAGCAAGTTTACGGGTTTAGTGTATAGTAGTGTACGTGAGAAACGTTCGAAGCTTTATGGAAGGGGTAGTCAAAAGGTAAAAAAAGTCCTGAATAAAGAAGACAAAAGATGAAGAGAGAGTGATGCTTGTAGAATAGTGGATAACTCGTTGCTGGAGGATAAAAGCGTAGAAGGTGAATTGCAAGTCAGTGAACGGATAGGTGGGTTATAAGACTCAGTACTCTGTTTCTGAGTTAAACCACAGACTCCATTTGACTTCTAACAGAGTTAATTTAATGTCGTACTGCTACGTAACGGAACCATCTCACTTGACGACGCTTGCTATGATAATGAGACAAAGTTATACTGGGTGATATCGACGATAATTATGACACGATTATAAGCGGGATTATGAATACTGCAACCTTGTTATAAAGAACTTTCGTCTAGCTTAATTGAGCGTTTGATTGCATCTATTTTTTTTTTTTTTATTTTTTTGTAATCATTATTGTTGTTGTCGTGTTTATAATTAAGGCAAATTCAAACTGGCGCCAAAAATAGTTTAGATAATTGTCATTATGAATAAATTTTGGATAAATTTCTAGTACTTTTTATTAAGGTTTTTAATAACTTTGATGGATGCGAAATTCTGCAGTATATGGTATAGAATTGAGTGTAGAACATAGAATTTTGCAGCGAAAAATTTTGACTTTAAAGTGATGTGGAGTACAGGTAATTATTATGATCCTGAAGTTATCAGACAATTGACAATTTTTGGATTTTTTTTTTCAACAATTTAATTAAAAAAAAAAACAAAAACTAAAAATATGCACATGTAGACAATTTCAAAAACTATAAGTGCAATTTTTTGAAATATTTTTTTTTTTATAATTTATCATTTGGAAGGAAATTCAAAAATTAATAAGTAAAAGTCTACTTGATTGAACCCACTAATTTTTACTTCCACATATAATGTATTTTTATTTCTCAAAATTTCTGCTGACGTATCATAAATTCGACTCTTTAAATTGAAGTAAAAAAGCTTTAAATTTTTATTGTAACATTTTAATTAATAAATTTTTGAAGATGATCACAATGAAATAGATAAAATAAACTAAAAAATAAATAAACAAGTTTTAAAAAAACTGAAATACCGAGTACCCAAACTGAACAACGACCCTGCTGTAGTACTCTTATAGTGGTTGTTCCCCTGACTCTCTTCCCAGGGCGTTTGTAGGCGTCGCGGCGGCATCGTGTTCGCGACATAAATCTTGGGAAAAACACGCGTCGCAAAATTGCTACGGGCCGACACTGCTCCAGAAAATATGTCACCGTCTTTTACCCAACCGTTGTGCTCTGTATGCCACCTTTTTCTTACCGTTTTTTTTATCTTCAGCTTTAGCTTTTTTCTTGTTTCCCATTTTTTTCCCTCCACTTCATATGTACTAACGTATTTTGCCAACCGGCTTCTGCACGCGACTCGATTTTTCTTTCATGACAGAAAACACTCCATTTGAGTTTCAATATACACACTAAATATATAATCACTTTTTACTTAGTTCTTTTATTTTTTAAAATTAAATTATAATTTGAATATTCATAAATTCTTTGAAGATTAATAAAGTCTTAAAACTTTATTTTTTAAGATTAAAACTTCAGATTATATCTGAAGTAGTTTTATAACGAAGAAAAATTACTAACAGAAATAAAAAATATTTATTCAAAGTAAAATTTTCATTGAAAACGAGCCAATTTGTGTGATTAGGTAGCTCTTGAATGCGGCTTCTCTGAAAATAGATACTCAAATCCAATTACATCGACGATCCGCTCTCTTCCTGCTTTTACTTATTTTTCTGTTTTTTTTTTTTTATTTCCATTAAATTATTTTTTCCCGATTTTTATTTTTTATTTCAATGTTTTTTTGCATCTCTTTAAAACAAATTTTTTCAATGAATTTAAATGTCTACATAATATTTCTCACGTCCTCAACCACACATTTATTTATGTACACCACCAAAAATTTACTTCATAATAGAACATTTATAGGATCATTTTTTTTTATTTCACAAAAAAAAAAGTTTAATGTCAAAAATAATATTTAACCAATTATTATTAAAGGTCATATTATAATCAAATTTATTTGATCAAACTCAGATACTTGAATATTAAAAAAAAGAAGTTCATTATAAGTAATTGGAATTTACTTCAAATAAAATTAAAGTTTTTTTTTTTTAATTATGTATTGGATCAATTAATAGTCTTGGGATCAATAGATTTTATCATTATTTTTTTTAATGTTCTCGTTAATAAGATTGATAAAAAAAAAAATTAAGTTTAAGACCGCTCGTAAAAATTTATCTCTCGTTGAAACTACAGGTTCAAAAAATTCAGAAAAAAATTTCAAGTTCTTAATTTAATTTTAAATTTTAGTTGCCATTAATATAAACATTTAAAAAATTATCAACTTTGAGCCTAGAAAAATTTATGAATTAAAATTATTTTTAAAGAGTGACTATTGTCTGTAATTAGACAAATATTAATTATAATTACAAAAAGTAAATGCTCGAAAGTTAATCACTTAGTAATTTTATAATAAAAAAATCAATCAATTTTTTTTTAATAAATATTTTGAATTGGATCAAATAAAAATTTCACTAAATTACAAAAATATTTTTTTAGTCCGTGTTATAAATTTCTAAATGCTGTTATTTTATGAAAATATGAAATTTCAATAGTTATATATTTTTATAGTTATCCATATAGAAATAATAATTTATAAGATTGATGAAGGAAAAAATTTTAATGTAAATTTAATTTTTTCCATTACTGTCACAATTACCATAATTATTATTTCTATTTAATTTATTTAAGTGTCTTTCCACATTGCTTTGATAGTCCTATCGGGAGTATGTTTGGCAGTGTACTATAGAATTGAAGACCTACCTGGGGGCAATGAGAGTGAGTACTGCATTGCAGTACACCGGCCAGTCTAGCCGCGGGCCGCTGGAGTATTCACGGGCAGACAGGAGCTACCGAACACAACCTACCTAAACACGAATACTTCATGCATTATAAATACAAAGATAATATTGATGATAACAATAGTAGTACAAAAAAAGTCTAGAAAAAATTGTGAAATGCCAGTTCGATTTTGTCGACGCATGCATGTTTTTAAAACGTCTCACGACTCATCTCGATCTCTCGAATCTCATGAAAACGAGTCGACGAGTTTAAATCGCCTGAAGCAATGGCTCCCTTGTGATAAGACACGACTCTCGGATCTACAATACCGCCACGGTCTTGCTAAAATTCTATCCTTACAACGCAGAACAAAATGCTATTCGTCTTTTTCTTTCATTTCCTCTTACATTCGTTTTTCCATCTCACTCTTTTCCTTCGTTTTTCATCCCCCATCTCTCCCTTCCCTTTCCCTTAACCTCAACCTCAACTTCAACCTCCATTACACCAATATTCTCATACAGCTACCAAACTCTAGATATAACACATTCAAATTCAACTCCCTTCAATATATTACTCCATTTCACCACATTCTCAACTGTCATGATTTTTTAAGACCTCTGTGAGATCTTCGGATATTCAAAACCATCATGTCGTGTCCTCATTTCCCAAAGTAGTTGTTTTATAATGTATAAAAATTTTTTATTCATAGTCACAGAACATGATACTTTTTACTATTACTCACTAAAAAAATTTATCAACCCCCGAAAAAAAATAAAAAAAAAAAAGAAACAGAAATTTAACTTCTGATTCTGATGTTGTGCGTTTAATACTCTATCATGAGTAGATCATCATGAATCACGTATGACTCATGCAGAATACAACATATATAGACATAACATTATCGTTGTGTCTTTGGAGATATTAAAGATAATGAGGTTGCTTCTGACGTTAAAACAATCAAACGCAGAGAGAGGTAAAGCTGAAGCAATGTGCGATGTCATTTATCCAGTTGAATAGTTTTGCTCGTAAACTGCTAGAGTAGTGAGAATTTCCGTATTGCCTGGGGTGCAATCGTTGTGCTTCGCCGAATTCAAACAATATGTCATCTCCTTCTGGTAGTGAAGGAGAAGGTTACTTGATCCTTTGATAGATCATCGACCAGGCCACCCCATCAACAAGGTGCAGATGTCTGTAATCACTAATTGCTAATCACATTTCAATTTTGCTTGTACCCCCAGTGGCTTAATAGAGTATCGTGTGATGATGATGATGACGACGATCATCCTAGACGTCAAGATGAATACCTCTAAGTGTATATATATTGACATGTATGTATACCGGATCTATTAAGGGGAGAACAAAGGATAATTGTTGATTCATGTATTCCATTCAATTTGCCTCTGAGTGATTATCAATTATATGACTTACGTATATATCTATATATGCATATGTACGACTGCAAGTGTCTTGTGATATGTTAATGATGACAGTGATGACTATTGATTTAGCAAAAACATTAATAAGTAAGATGTGTGTGACGAAAGTGGTTTTAAAAATAATACCGCCGCCGGTATAAATATTCTTTACCGGTGTTAAAAAAATTTTCGGTGTTGAAAATATTTAACTTTGTGAATATTTTTACTTACTCGATCATAGTAATTTAAAAAATTATATTTACAATTTGATATTTTTATTTAAATTTAGCTATAGTTTTAAAATTAACAAAATTTTTTTGCATACTAACTTATGAAAATAAAAGTTACTGTTTTGAATGTAAAGAATTTCAGAAACATAGCTTAGTAATATTGTGAAAAGTGGTAGCTATAATTTTTAAATTCTTTTTCTTTTATGTATTTTTTTTTTTTCCTAAAAAAAAAAAAAACATTTATGGTTATATGCATGCATTATATGTGTGTATGTATAAAATATATAACCGCGATAAGTTTTAAGAATTTCGTGTGAATTTGAGGCCAATGGGCCACTTGCTTGTACTCACGAATTTTTCTTGTTGAGCCAAAGATACATGAGCCCTAATTCTTGGATGTCAGCCAAGCTGATAAGCCGAATGGAGGAATTCCTCTGTCACTCGTTATCACTGAAACTATGTCTGATTTTATTATTTGTCAACGATTAAATTTTTTCGGGGATTTCATTTCCATCGACAATAGTTGATGATTAATGCAGTCCTGTTACAGTGGAGCGTTTTTAACATTTACACACATGTATTTTTTGTAGCCATAAAAACATTGAGTTTACACAGAAAAAAAAGATTTTTATGTACAAGATATTTTTTCGCGTGCTAAGAAAATTTTTGTTTTCAATTTATAAGATACCCGCGGGTAATAAGGCCTGATTTACAGAAATGGTATTTAAAATAACCGCCTCCGCTAAAGGCTACTCTAGTAGAAGGGTCTTACATAAAGATTTTGTAACAAATTTATAGAATCCCGATACCACGTTCCCTGTTTTCTATATTTCGTCATCCGTTATATGATGTCGTAGTGCAGAAGAAATTATAAAAAACAATCTAGTCTTCTGATTCTTAAAAAGTATTATGGCTAAATTTGAGTGATGATTCATCTCTAATACCAATTTTATTAAATATACTTAAACTATTCCAGTTTGTTTAACCCGTAGGCCTTATTACCCTACTGTAGTAAAATAAAGCCTATTTGTATGTTTTTTGTAAAAGTATAATTTTTTGTTTGTCTATAGTAAAAATTACGATTACTTTATGACATTTTATGGGTAATGTATTGAAATAAAGATTAATGATACATTTCGATAATTAAATTCAATATTTTCAATTCTATTCAAAATCTCCCTTAGCTAGGCCTTATTACCCGGTATCTTAATACAAAAAATTTCTTACACTGAAAAATTAGTTTTTTCTGTGCACTGAAATATTCCTGAAAAAAAATTTAGAGAAAAACTTTTTGGTACACTTAAAATTGTACATAAATGATAATAAAAATCATAGATTACGATTTAAAGAAATTTCTACCGAATTTTTGGGGTGGTCCGTCTTGCCCGGCCTTTTCCTATATATATATATATATAAAAATATGAAATACGATTGATATCATGCCGGAGTATCCTCTTGAGAATACTACTGCATGAAATAGACGAGATGACGAGGAGAGTTACTGTACGTATCATCTCATTCGAGTAATCTCGTCTCGATATCCGGCTGACGTTTTGCTTCGCTGAACAGTGTCGTCTTTACTGTTTTATATTTTTCCATCTCAAGAGACATCTAGTCCAAGTGCGCTTTTATACTTAAACTTAGTATATATTATTTTCTTTATCTTTTAAAACCATTTATTTTATCCACCATGTTATTTAAAATGAATTACACTGAATTGGAGTTGTTATTTATAAAATAAAACACCATTATCTCTGACCCATTTCTTATATATTATTAAATGCTGTCATTATACAATGGAGACCTGACAAGCTTAATTAACCTGGATCATACAGTTTAGAATTTTACAATTAAATTTCTTTCAATTATTTAACAATTTAAATAGTACATATCAGTATTTAAAAATTTTATATTTAAATCCGTCACTTGGTTTTCATTTCATTGTCAACTCAAAGATTTTTTATTTAAAAATTTTACTTTTCTTCTATTAATTTGACCTAAATTGCAGATTATCAAAAATAAAGTAATCAAATATTCATAAAGACCGAAGACGTTTTTAAGATAAAAAAAAAAAATCAATTTGTTTTTAAATTTGTACATTGCTATTGTCAGAAATTAGTAAACATTTTTATCTATAAATAAAAAAAAGACAGTTAAAATAGTCGCGGTCAATTCTTCAAAAAAACGCACCTACAAATTTACAAAAATCTTTTACTGCAGTAGTAAGTGAAAGCCTCGATGTTCAATGTTAGAAAAATTTTTTTATAGGTGACCTACATAAACTTGCGTTAGATATTTGTAAGTTAGAACGCGTCGAAATTTTTTTCAAGAACGTAAAATACTTTTATATGTAAAGTAATCACTAAATGGTTAAAAATAAAAAAAAAGTGATTTGAATAATTTTTATTTATTTTTTAGAAAGGTTTAACTGGAAATCTTTTCGTGCATAAGATAAAACTATTTTATGAAAATATGAGACTTTGATATTTATTTTCCAGTTGAAGTAAATAAGAAAGTTAAGGGAATAAAAGAGTTTTGTCAACTTCAATATGATGTATACTTAAGCTTTTATGTATATTTAAAGGAAATAGTATAAAATTTTTAACTTTCCGAAAAAAATCTCGACGTTTTGAGGTTCTAGAAAGTTATTTTACTTTTAATAATAGGGTCGAAGTACCATTTATAGTCACTGCTCTATTTTTGGAAATTTCATAATTTATTTTAATTAATAAAAAAGTCAAAAACAAATTTTCATTTTAATGCAGTAATCAAAATGTCTTTGAACGAATTAAAAAAATTAATTATGTTATTGTGTCCTTTACAAATTATTTTATTGAAACTTTTCAAGTGGACAAAATTGGCCCTCAAGTGGCAAAAAGCGGTACCTCTACCCTGTAATATTTTCTATCTTTTGAATGGATTCACCGATTTGGATCTGTGATGCGGCTTATCAATTTCTAGATTCGTTGAGAAATTGAGCTTGATCACAAAAACGTTTTTCCCGGATAATTTTTATCATACTCTATAGATTGATTTTAAAATTTAATTAGCTCGAAAACTATAAAATCGGCATTGAATGCTGCTTCAACCAACAAAACTCGGTCGTTTGTTTGTCAAATATCGTTAACATCAGAATTGTTGAACTATGATGAATTTTATAACTTTTTAGCGCTAGGGGCTAAAAAACTGCGTCAAATACCGCATTGGACATCAAAATTGATTGATTAGTTCAAAAGATATCGGGGGAGAAAAAATGAAAAAATAACAATCATCTTAATTTTTCTAATTATTTTTGATTTTTTTAATTTTCCCATACGGAAAAAGGTATATCCGAAAATATATGCCGGCAAAAAAGCATACATACGACAATACTGAAGATATAAGCCGGATAGATACTATTTTGCCGGGATATATATTTTTTCGTGCGGGTTAGTAGATCGTAGCAAGACAATATATACGATATATATTTTAAAAATTTAAAAACTTAATTATTTTAAGTATGCAATAAGTAACTTACTCAGTAGTTTATGTTAATATACTCTGTGGTTCAGAAGATAAAATCTTAAAAGGGTAACCAAGACCCGGCCATTACCCAGCCCTAAATGACTGTCGAAAAATTCCATTTTCAAAATTTATGGGTGATACAGAATTTAATTGCTTAAATACTTGAGTTGATAATATTATTTAAGTTACGACATAAAAATATAAATAAACTTTAGCTATTAATTTATTCTTTACTCATTAATTTTTGAGTAAATATGTGTCCGACAATCGTGCTATCAAAAAGGTCATATCTGTAGTCCGTAGCTTATGTATATTGATAAAGTTTTTATCACCGCTCGATCACGTCATATTTAAAGTTGGATAAACGCGATACATCATAAGGCTACAAGCTGTTTATGTTACAAGGTCATCAATTTTTTTTTTTTAAATTACTTTAATATTATTTATTTTACAAACAAAAAATGTCAGAGTTCATTGATTGATAATTTATTGTTGACCTGTTTCGTATATCTTCGCCTTTGATCGGTGATATTTACATATTTTACAGTAATTAAATCATTAATTTAAGGGAAATTTCTAGTGTAAAATTTTGAAAAAAACCAATTTTTTTTTGCATTCTTCGATAGTCTATACCTTCTTAAATAACATACTAAAATTTCTACTGCATTTCTCGAATAGTTTTCTTGAGTTACAGCTATCTGAAGAGCAGCCGCTTTTCAGTTCTCGAAAATAAAATTTTTCAAAATTGCTGAAGTTATAACTCGAAGACAAATCGTCCCGTCGATTTGATTCAAACTCCAGCTTCTTATATATATGTTTCTATGTACCATGAACCGCCATTTCTCCGATCGAATCAAAAATGTAATTTTGCCAGACCAAAAATCATCAAATTTTCGCGCTAAATTTGAAATTTTTTTTAAAAACTTCGCCATTTTATTAAATTTCAATTTGTTTCTTAGTCCGAGGGTCATAATACAGAAAATACTTTCTAGTTTAATAAACTTTTTGGTTTTTTTGATTTCCGGCACCGTGAAGTCGCTATCACTGCAGTAGTAGGGGGACTTTTTTTTAGCGTTGAAAGATTGTGAATAACTCGCTGAATTTGGAATTTTTTTGGTCCAAAAATTTGATCTTGTATTTATTATATATTCACACATATATCTTTAAAACATTAAAAAATTCCATGCAGTAGTTTTCTCTAAAAAAATTCCCAAAAATCATCTTTTTTCAGGCGGTTACACTAGTGGTCTTCCTTAATCTCTTAAAAAAAAATTTTAGTTTATTTATTTTCGATAATAAAATAAATAAAATATATTTTTATTTTCCTCTTATTGAAAATAACATTGAGCACTTCTTAGTTATAAACAAAAAAAATCTATAATACAAGAACGATGGAAGATGAGAGCTTACAAATATCTCGACCGAGTTATATCTTTTCGCACAAGTAGTATCCTCAAGGAGAAAGCAACTTTTTCTTGAGTTTTCGAGCTACAGTCCAGTCGTGACCCAATTTCATTTCAATTGGCCAAAACCTAACTATATACCTACACTCCTAAGCTCTCGGTTCGTCCGTTAATTTTAGCCGCAGTGGAAGTAATTTACATCGTTACGGTGCGGTATTTCATAACTCCCTTCAATTAAAAACAAAAAACTCTAATAAATATATTTTTATATCTACAATATGTTTACTTAATTTTTTAATTAATAAAACAAATTTTAATTCCACTTTAAACTCAAAGCTAATTAATAAATATGTATAATTTTAAAAAATACACTTTTTGTTTAAAAAAATTTATCTTTATTCTGACAAACTTTCGAGTCTAAAATTAATTTATTATTTGTGAGATAAACTTTTTAAATAAATATCTGCAATAAATATATACAGTAAACCTTAATCATACATTCAATACAGTTTCTCTTTACGGCAATTTCCTGTCGAGTATCATCAGGAGTAATTTCCACTCAACCTACTCCCCATACCCGTGACCTCAACATACAGAGCCACTCGTGCAGTCTAATATGAGCCTGCAAGTAACCTACGGTAAACAACGCAGCCGTTACACCGGGAATCACACGCGGATTCAATCGCTTTGTACCATTCTCTTCTTCCCACCCTTCCCTTTTCCCTCTTCTCTCTTTCTCTCCTTCCCACTATCCCTATCTTCTCTCAAATACTATACGAAATCTCAACATTTGTATACGTTAACACTGACACAGATATACATATATATATATATATATATATATATATATATATATATATATATATATATATATATATATATATATATATATATATATAATAACAGGGTATCATGCGTGTACGCATCCGACCAGATTTGCGATCTAATTTGTGCCACACACGCGGGTTAGCTTAATCGCTTATGAATGCATCTCAACTGTGAGCTAAACACGTTTAATACTCAATGACAATCTCACTATATATATATATATATATATATATATATATATATATATATATATGTATATATATATGTGAATAATCCGTACTTGTGTATAGGATCGAATATTAATATTCGATTCGAAATTCGACTAAATAGTAAATTACTGTAATGAATTTTTAATAATTTATCTTATGAGGATTGAAAATTTATTATTAGAATTTGAATCGTATAATTCAAAGATTATTCGTACCCCATAATATATAATTATACATTATACATACATATGAGTATAAGCTTTAGTGCAATGTACGTACGTTTCACATCGCAGTACAAACGATAACGCGGACCTTGTGGAATTCGTGCGAGTAAAATTTGTTACTTCGTGCGGAAAACTCATCGGATTCCCTGGCTGCCCGGCCGTAACATTTTCCGAGTATAATATTATATATAAATGTGTAGTAGCTGGGCAGTCGTTATCCACTAGCTCCACCTACAATTTAAAAACCTCACATTTAGTTTCCGTGAGAACAAGATCCGGTATATTAATCAATCTATTTTTTATTTTATTAAAAAAATTATTGTAAATCTGTAGATAATATACAGTAGACTTACTTTAAATAGCTAAATAAAATATATTAAATTATAGAATAGTTAAATTTTTTAGTGAGCATTCTGTTGCATTTGAATTTATATGGCTGACTATGCATGTACTCGTTCTACTCGTAAACATGATCGTGACTGCCCCTTGGTGGGTATGTGTGCCGTACTGGGTAAATTAATGACTAGGATAAATTCAATTTGTTGTTTGTTACGTAAACAGATTTCCGTCTAATTAACTATTTGCTATTGTTCTGTTTTATTATTATTTTTATTCACGTTTCGTTAACTTATAGGCATCCATAACTCACGAGTTTTTATTTTTATACAACAAAAAAAACAAATTTTTATGGTAATGTATTAATTAATTATCGATACTGTAATTAGTATATCGATACTGCCATTATAATACGTCGTACTCCACATTTGGGAAATTTTTTAGGAGACGATAAAAACGTTTAATGGTCGCAAAAGACAAATTATTTGTATTATGTTTACATGGGTATAACCTACAAATTTACCTTCATGTTTTTCATAAAATTCAGGCATTTGTAATGGATAAATAATTTTGAGTTATATGTTCCAAGAAAAGTAAAAATTGTGCACAATTACCTTCTTACTCATGTCGTTAATTGCTTCCTTAAAATTAATAATATTAAACGTGACTGAACCTATACGGATGAGGGATCCATGTTAGAATGCGCAAAAGTGTGCGCGTGGGATACGAAATATTATAACATTTATTTTAAAATACTAAATAAAGAATTTGACCTCTAAAATTTTGACGTAAGCTACACATTGTTACAATGATTCCATTTTTTTAAAAAAAGTGAAAATGTAAAATTTTCTGGGATACGAGATATTAGAATGGCAGTATCGATATGTGTAACTTCATAATTAGGTTAATAGCTCTGATATTTTATTTAAAAAATTACTATTTAATTATAAAAACTCGTGATATTTATTTCCGAGGGAATTGGAAATAAAATAATTTAAAAGTAAAAAAGCAACGAGATAAAAAGAAAATACTCGAGTTGTAAGTTGGAAGAAATATCTAGTGCACAAAAGTGATGGTCTAGGTTGTAGGTACTCGAGAAAAATTGAACGAACGTTTTCTATAATAGACAGCAGCTCTACGAAAGCCATTCGTTAATGTCCGAGCTTTACAATAGACCGAAAGTAGGGCAAAAGTGTCGGATATGATAAATAAATATTTACCTTATATTTTGTGTACTTATTTCTTACAGTACTGGGCTTGCATTTTCCCTGCCTGAGTTTATAAGATATTTTTTTTTTCACTCAATAATTCCGAGATTTTCTCAGACATATTTTTATAGCTACAATCGTAAATTTATTATAAATATTAATACTCTTGTTGGATATAAAGATTCTAAATCATCGAAAAGTTATTACATGAGATGACAAATCGATTTATTTCGGTGTAAATTGGATCGCGGTTATTTTATTGTAAATCAGCAGTAGGTCATATTTAGTATTTTACACCTGTCGTACTTTGCGGGCTGTTGTCAGGTAACTCAATGCGACAGTGGCTCTGTTGATGTTGACATTTGAGTATAAAAAAAAAGTTGTCTGCCTAACCTAACTCTGAGAACGACAGTACGAATGGACGAACGGTGGTCTGGTACATTGCAATGCTCGTTTCACTCTACCGTAGAAATAGAACCTACCCGAGCGTATATATCTCTGGATTCTTCTTCAAATCGGAAATCACGGATAAGCGCCTGGCTGCATTCCTTCTGTTGTTGAACTGTATTTGCTAAAAAATCAACTGTTTGTATCATTCTTATATATAAAATTTCCTCCAGATAAGTGAAATTCATGCTCGAAATCATTTTTATAATACAAATCAATATTAATTCTTTTACAATTGAAAAAAACTTTTTAGTTTTTTGCGGAAGTTCATTTATCGTGGGTACTTTTCTGAAAATTAATTTGAAATTTTTAATCATGTGAATTTAATAATAATTTTGAACTACTCTCTAAACTTGGCCTCTACAAAAAATGGAAAATCTGCGATAGATTTGTAGTAGATCTATCTGAGATCAATGAGGTCTACCATCGATCTGTGATAGATCTATAAAAGGACTATAATCAGGTTCTCTGGAGAGTCGATTGTATTTTTTTATTTTTAATAATCTGAAAGAATGATAATAGTATGAATTAATTTCAACGAAACAGTCTGGTGAATTTTTATAAAATAATAGGCCATCTAAAATAACGATCCAATTATTAAACTGTTTTATAAAGATATCAATCAATTACGAACCTGATACAACTTTTTGATGGATCAGTTGCAAAGGCATGAGGGCGTATAAAATTTTTCTTCGAATCAGCTTATTTACGTCTAGAAAAAGTAATATTGAGAATTTTTTTTTTCTTATTTGAGTATTTTTTCAAGTAAAAAAAAAATTAATTAGAAAGTTTTCACTAATTCTATAAAAAAAAATTTGAAGGATACTCTTGACAAAAATTTTAAAAGGTCTAAATTTTAACGTTTGTCATTTGAAGTAGAAAAAAAATTTTATTTCTATTTGTTACTATTTTTATTAGCCAGAAAAATTTATTCCGATCTTTTCAATCATACAGCTTTATAGGACATTAAATTATCTACAAAAACGCCCGCTGAGTCAGATCTGTCAGACAGATTTATTAGTTATAGAGGACAAAACTCATTTTTTTATTGAACTTTATCTAAAATCACTCCCCACTGCTAAAGTTATGACAGTACATAAAAAAATTGAATTATGATTTTGTAAATAATTTTGATGCCTACTAAAAAGTTTTTTTTATCCAAACTTAAAATTATTTGAATTTTCGTCATTTTAAAATGATGTCGATAAATAATTTGAATATTTTTTCATTCAAAATTCTATGCTCTACAAATTTCTGTAGCACAGATATTATCGATAAAGTATAACATGAGTGTTTCATACAGTAGGGAAAAAAAATGTTTTGACAGAATAGCAGTCTGATAAATACAAAACAAGTATATTATAACGTCAGCGTGAAATTAAGTTCGGCTCATTGAGGCAGAAGTGACGACGGGAAATAGGGAGGTTGCGTAAAACGGGATCGCCCGCAGGATTTGCCGAGTGCTATTACAACAATACAATTACCTCGTGTTTCGAATTTCGAAGGGCACAGCTGTCGCCCCTCATACCTATTGGCGTTTGTACAGCTTCTCCAGCTCCAGCTTCTACTATTACTCTCGCTGCAGCATCCCATCAGTACAATCGATTCCATTTTGGTCAGTTAATTTGTACAGTATTTAATTACCATCTTTCATCCAAACCCACACATTCACACACATACACACATTAAATACGCACGCGCTTTCAAAATAGCGTCCCATCAACCCATTAAATAAATCCTAATGCTACCAATTTATCATCAAGCTCCGAAAGGTAAAGGCAAAGGTAAAATTGATAATAAATGTAATATTGTAGATAACAGAATATAACTGTCTGAATGATCGGAATATCCATTGAATGTGCGAAAATGTTTGAGAGGATTGGTGGTCATAGAGCAACCGGTTGAGCGGGATGTTAATAGGTTAATAGGTTCTCTCGTACTTAGAATACTGAAAGGTTATTAGGAGTAAGAGAGGGTAAGGTATAGTTACGTGTTCGCTCTTCGAAAACGGCTATCGAGGCTGATGGTATTGCCCCTGCAAACGTCAGCGCCCATTGCTACTCCTTTACTATATAACGTTATATATATATATATATATATATATATATATATATATATATATATATGTATATATTTAGTTCAGCACTAACATTACCAGTCGCTTCGAGTTATCTGCGTTTCCCATGTTACCCTCCATAGATCCTCCCTCAACTCAGTCCTCATCTGCTGCTCTGGCTGTAGCCCACGTGCGCCAGCTGCACTGCAGAATTTCGATAGCACGTACGCGGAATCGTCGTTTACGTTTACCCCAAGGCTTCTCCTTCTCTAACCCCCTTTTCCTGGGTTTCAAAATCCCGTTCAACCCACTCCACCTTTCTCCATCAGCCTCTTGATCCTGTACATTCACTGTCTTTCTATTGCACCATTCTATATATATATATGGATAGATCGGATAGTTTCTTGCTCTCTCTCTCTCTCTCTAGTCTCTCTCCCGATTGAGGAGTTTGATGTATGAGGTTTCGAGTAATCGTAGAAACTTGCTTCAGTGCTTCAACTGAGATAAAGAGATACGATGATTGACTGGTGTGGTTGATGAGAAAATGATCGATCGCAGATACTGAGTTGTTGATGATTGGAAGAAGAAGACCACAAATTTTTTATCTTTTTTTTTACTGAGAGATGGAAAAAAATTGGGTTTCTTTCAAAGATTAGGGAAAATTTTTTTTTCTTCATGTTCAATATCTTTTCGACAGTCAAGTAAAATTAATATCTAAATTTTCATGGACTTATTAAAAAATTTAAATTATCATTCATCATCAAATAAAAAAAATGGTTCTTTTAGGTACGAGCTTTAGTTCTTATTTCTATAAAAGCACAAACCGAAAAGGCAATTAAAAATAAAAAAAATAAATAAATATTGAATTTATGGATTTAAAGTGGAGATATATCGACAAATAGCTGTTAAATTGGCTGAGAAACTTCTCTCGGGCTTCTTTACTACCACCAGTATTTCCATTTCATCTAGACCAAAGCTTTTCCCATGGGCAAAATATATATACCAGCGCCGATTTTCTATGCACGCATTCAACTGGCTCAAACGATTTCCCCTTTTTTTATTTTATATATTCTTTTGTGGCTACGTCTAGAGATCAACTGAAAAAAAAATATAAAATTATAAAACAAAAAAGTATTGTTCGTAAGGGAATATATAAAATCCAGGGAGAATATATCTTTTATACACTCGAGACTCAGATCTTTCATTTATTTATTTTTTTTTATTTCATGTTCTTGTTATAAGTACAAATACGACAAATACAAAGACATTGCTTTTATGAAATTATTCCCTTACTATTTTTATTATTTATCTTTTTCAAAAAGCGTTTTCCTCCTTCGATATTGTGTAAAATTTTATTGCATTACATTTAGGATATATTGGATCTAAGAGATGGCCACGAGGAAACATCTAGTAAATTTATTAAACCACATAGAAACTAGCTTTCGAGGTATATAAAGGTTATGTAGAATTGAATTACCTGAGTAAAAGAGACCACTGAAATACTTTTTTATTTGTTTTTTATTAGGAGGTCAGTCAGTCTATTTTATATTACCTATTGTTCGATGCTATTCACTTTTGGGTTTACTATCCTAAGGCTATTTATCATCTATAATCAAATTTTCTTCAATCAACCGGACGATTCGGTTGCTCTATAAGCTTTCTATTCATTGCTACGAATTTTAGTAGTAATTTTAAAATAAAACAAACTAGAATATATTTTCAACTGATTGTTTCAGTCTATATGCTGTAAAAAAAGTTTTAAACAAAGTTAAAAATGGACTCAATTGAACAATGCGTGGTGTTAAAATGAAATAATACGAGTGTAGGCGGTGTTAAATCGGCAAAAAAAATTCCACGAATAAAAATGAGAAAAAAATGTCAAAGTGTAAAAAAAGTGTATGTTGAGATTCTGGGTGTTGAATTTTCAATACACAAAAATGTCATTCTATTGGAAAGTAATACTTTTTATGTTACTGTCAAATCAACGCATAAAGAATATTTTAAAAATAATGTCGACCGTCATAAAAAAATTATTGGAAAATTTTTACATTTAACAATCCTCCATTTATGCGAAAAAAAGGAAGTTAATAATTTTTTTTCATCTCAAAATCAATTCCATATATAGTATATGTGTAGTTTTTTTGTCAAGGTTACTCGAATGATATTTTCTCTGACTATAAGCATCTGAAAATTGCACAGAATCATCTACAAAAATTAATCAGTTAGACAATTTGCTAATTAGAACGTCGATGTACGTGTGTTACTTTTTTTAACACACAACATATTGAAATAACATGTAAATAAGTGTAAAATGTTCGTTTTAGACACGATATGTGTTGATTTTGACGAATCCTTCTTTACTGTACATATAAAAAAATATAAATATCTAATGAATATTATCTGGAGGAAATGTCAATTTTGCTATTTACTTATTTGAATAATTATTTATGTTGTATGTAATTTATTTAAAAATTACACAATTTCACTTTTTTAATCATTTTTATTTTTTTAATAACTTCAAAATTTTAGCAAACAGATTTTTGAACACAAAAAATAAATGAATCTTTGAAATTTATATTAAATTCAATTTTTATATATTTTTTTATGAATTAAAACGAGTGTTGATCCAAAACAAATATCCGTGAGTAAATATTAAAAGAGCATACAAGCTTTGAAGTAGTAAATGACCAGAAGATGTCCTTTTGGTCACTTCTAATGATTTGTCTCTCTGGCAATAGCAAATTACCAAACAGACGAAAACTTGATTTTCAACTCATCACATGGTTTCCTGTGACGATGAAACAACACACACGGGTATCTCAGTTGGTCAACTAGCTCATTAGCCGTCTCAGTGCCATTAAAGGAATTCCTAAACCATCAGTTTGAATTCAACAAATCCACTTCTATGCTCAATTTCGGTTTTACAAATCAATTATAATAAAATTATTTCCACATACTCGTTTCCAAGTCAATGATAACTATAATTATATCTCAAAGTAATCAGTGATCAATATATAGATTCTTGAATATATAAATTCAAAACTACATAAAGTGATCAACGACATTCTCTTCAAGTAAACTTTTCAGGTCACTGAGCATCAAATCCAGTTTATTCTCGTCAGCAGACAACAGATCGGTACAACAGCTATTAAAAATTTTTCATTTAATATTCAGCAATTATTTTTAAATTTAACTGGATCTATAGTGTATAAATCCAATTTAACTGTACCATGTCTACTGAACACACACACTCACACACACATTTTCTCTCAGATTTTTCGACCACATCAGTAACAGCTTCTTCCAGTTTCTTCTTTAACTTGTCTGCCTCCTCATGGCTTATGGGTATCCTCAGAAGCGGTTGTTTTATGCTCGCTGGGTACGAAGAACCTGGCCGGGTAATTCTGCAATGCGGTTTAACCCGCGTATATACGGCTAGCTATGGTTTAGCTATCCTACCACTGATGCCGCTCAACTTCAACCCCATTTTCGTCTGGCCTTGTCGCGTTGCTCTACTATCACTACTACCGTCATCATTTCTAACACCAATATACACTTATGAACGACTAGTTCACTTGAACAGATCCTGTATATATATATACATATACATATACATATATTTATAAAGAATACAGAGACAAAGATGACCAGCAGCACGAGTGTGAACGTGAGCAAAATGTTTAAATATATGTGTTTTGCGTGTGCGCACTGATGATATATACTGCAATGAACTATGTACAGGTGGGATCACTTTTCATTGCTTATTTTACACGAATGTTAAAACTGAAGCTAAAGGAAAGGTAGAGGTAACCCGGCGAGTCTGGATAATTCAGTGCGGAATGGATAGAAACGGCCAGACGCTATACAATATGAATATTCTGGGGATTGGTATGAAAAAGACTAAAAAAAAACTCTTTATAGACATGCGTTAATACCCTTGAATAGATTTTTTATTCAGTACTTTTTGCATTTCACTTTTTCGCTACTTAAATTTAATAATTATTCGAATAAAATGTAAGACTACTTTTAATATTTTAGAGAATATTCAATTCTGTCTAGAAACGTAAAAAATAATTTTTTAATTATTTTGGAAATACTAATATAAATTTATACGTGAAATTTTCAATACCTTTTTTTCAGAGACATACATTTTTTTTGCAGTTTAGTATTCGATAAATAGTTGTAGTTTGCAAATTTCATTAAAGGATATCTTCTAGAAGGTCTCAACTTTGAAGATATACAAAAAAAGTCAAAAATCATTATAAACTAGGATATCCTCTTAATTTATGATCATGGCAAAAGGTCTGGAAAAAATTGCTTATTTTTAAAAACAACAAAAAATCGAAGTGCAGGCTCAATAGAGATCCTTTTTTGTCACTAGGCCTAAGGGGCAGCATGATAGCTTGTTTTATGTCGCGCAAAAATTTAATGTTTCCACTTGTCTAAAAATATGGATACAAATAACAACAAATATTTTACATGGAATGTTGCATAGTTAAAACAAAAATTCAAAAAACATGCTTCGCACTATTTTTTTCAACAAGAACATCTTTCGCGAAATGGTTAGAACATAACCTTGACGATTTCGAAGACCGAAAATTTCCATTTAGTATATGTATTATGGTCCGACATTTATATTATTTATGGAAAATATCATATAATTGATTATAACTTTGAAAATTTTTTGTTTTTTTTTTTGTTTCCTAAATCACTAAAATTTTTTTGTCTTTTTAAATTTGACATTTAAAAACGTGCGCTCGACAAAACTGCTATTATGCTGCTCTCAAGCGTAATTCGGCAAAACGGATCCTCATTGCTTATTTTTATTTATTTATCGATAAAAACAATTAAAAATCATCCTCTACGCTCACATATAACCTCAAAATTCTGACTCGGGGACCCATTTTGCCCACATAGACTCGTTTTCCCCGTACTTTCCCTACTTCAATATAAAAAAAAAAGTATGTATAATACTATTTATAAAAGTTTAAAATTATTATTATACTCTTAATTGTATGAAACATCTAGCGTGAGTAAGCAAAACCCTAAGAGACGTGAAATATTAATATTATGAGGGATTTATCATGCTTGCAGTGCGATTTAACGTGAGAGGGGCTCATTTACCTACCTGCACAACTACTGCGTTAAATTTCTCTCTCTTGGTATATATATATATATCTTTCTCTCTCCCTCTGTTAATTTTCATCATTCCCACGGTTCACTGCAATATACACTCTCCAACATAATATACATCTACAGACATTAAAAAAATATTAAAACACTGAAATAGTAATAAATAATAAATAACACTTTTAATTACAAAATATTATGCAGATTTTAAAATCCACATCTACTTGTTCGCTCACAAATAATATTTATCTTTTCAATAATAACTTTTTATTTTTATCTTCGTCAATTATTTGTGACAGTCGAAAAAATTATTTAAAAACATCCAATTTCGTTGGCAAAAACTAATTGCCTACGATGTATTCATAACAGCAACACGACAGTTTATTTTTATTCGTGTTATGAATTTTATCCTGAGTTTTCTTTTATTATTATCATTATATACTTTTATTATCGACTAAATTAAAAGTAAATTCACGTACGTAATATTAATAGCAAATATTTATTTACGTTTTAAACACGAAATTTTTTTAGCTGTATTTATTGCTAGTCTCAAATACGGACATATTTGTTTTAAATTGGATCTACTAGTCATATAATGCAACCCAATGGCGTAGGAAGTACTTGATTACAAAGAGGATATTCCAATAAACTAGAACGGCGAGATTTTATATCGGTTCACTCGGATATTCGTACAAAAAACTTTTGAAAATCTAAAAGTACTTGTCTCAAACGTTCATATGATAGCTAAACACTCATCAATGATCCGGTAGTGTCGGCGATTAAAAAAAAAATGTTGGGAAAATCTAACAGTGCACAGCTCAAACGCTCATTTTATATTTACTTTATAATTCACTTCTATAAATTATCAAAAGGGGTAGTCTTTTTTCAAAATAAAAAAAAATATTTTATATGTTCAATTAACAAGGAATACTTTTACTAATAATTCTACTAATTTCAATCACGTAAGCGTTAAATGCAGACAATATTTTTCTGATAATTCAAATGAAATTTCTTTCAAGTACTTCAATAATTAGGGGAGGAGGGGGTGAAATGGGACCCTCAAAATTTTCTATACGTCAATAAATTCGAACGGATAATAAGCTTATTGAAATGTCTTATATAATGACGGCTAATATAGACCACCAAAACTGATCATCTAATATAATTAACTAAGAATGTTAAAGATAATAAAATTACGTCTTAAAGTTATGCGGCTGCCCAATTTCAAAACACAGTAAGTGACAAATTTTTCAAAATCGATTTTTTAGTATTTCTAGTTCCAGTGGAGTTGTGTTATCATGATTCTGTACATATTTCAAAAATTTTATTTTTATCAGTTACTGTGTTCTGAAATTGGGCAGCCGTATATCGCAGCAGACTATTAATATGATTTCTTATATTAATAAAATACAATTGTTTTATAGTTATTTGCAAATATCACACATGAAAAGAATAAAACATATCAAATCCAAAATTTTTTGGAGGACCCACTTTGCTCTTAATTTTCTATTTTTCAATTTTAATGGACGCAGCATAATAAAGTAAAAATAAGTATCAAGGATCCAAAAAGAAGTAAACGCTTGGAAAATTTAATGATATTATAATTACTTTCCTTAAATGACCCACTCTGCCCCCCTCTCCCCTAATGTAGTAGTGGTTAAGATATTTTTGGTCATTGCTTTAACTGACGTTGATAAATCATATTAGACTTAAATCAATATATGGTTAAAAATCGTCTACTAAAATTATAAATATTCAGATATGATAAATTCAGGACGACAATAAAAGCTACAGTATACTGAACCTTTACACTGTCATAGAATTGGAAGTATCTAATTTCGTACATTGAATTACATAAATATAATTATGATCAAAAATACATTATTACGTTCTCCCAAGTTTATTATTGTAAAGCTCACTTAAAACTAAATAAGATGATCAACCTGAATCTATATTAACTTACATTATTATTAACTCACAGATTCGTTAATATAATTACCTTCCTGTCATTCATGTCCCGAATTATCTATATACATTCCAAAATTTAAATTTCGCACGATAGTAAAAATAAACCTACGTCAATTATCGCAGATGTGTAAATAAAAAAAAATGGAAAAATTTTAATAGAAGAAATAATTTTTATTTATTAAGATTGCATAATAAACGATAAATCGTATCCACTTATTATTTATTCCACTGCAGCTACAATAAATTCGGCACGAAATAAAATTTTATTCTATACTAAAAAAATTATTAATAATTTATATATTTTTTCTTTTATACTAACTAATTATTATTTTTATTTTCAATCAAACTTTTTGTGATAAAATAAATACCAAATTTTTTTTAATCATCTAAAATATTTAAACTGAGCAAAAAATATAATTTAACATAGTAATTGTCGAAGCTAAAGAATTTAACTATTTTACATAACGTAAAAAAAAAAAAAAAAAAAAAAAAAAAATAATGATAAAAGAACGCAAAAAGTTTAAGGGATAGAAGACACCAGGTGTCATAAGAATAGGGGGCTCAGGGTCGTTATCTACTAAGCACAATAATTATTCATCTTGACGCGGATTACGAGCCAAAATTCCACAAATTCTTCGAACCGATGTCGCGTATGGTATGACGAACAACGTGTCGACAACGTTGTTGGAATTAATTGTTCCTTAAAATGTCTCAGAGCTCTCTTATCATCTCTGATATTTCTTGTCCCATCATTCTCATCCCTCCTTTTCGCTTCATTATTATTATTATTATAATTACCATCATTATTATCACTATTATTAATATTTAAATATATTTACGATCTCATCGTAACTTTCCACTCGTAATATAATGATCAATCATTTTTAATTTACAATCAATTGCTTGTTTTATCAATAAAATTTTTAATAATTCACATCACAAGTATATCGATACCCAGCAATTTTATTAAATGGAACTAAAATAATAACCATTATTCGGTTATTGAAATTTCGATTATACGTTGATTGCCGTTAGTTTTTGTTCATTCATTCACCCCGTTCATTCATTCATTCATTTATATACCCAACAGCATATAATGGTAACAATTATATACGAATATTTCATTTTTTTATGTCTCGTTTATTTTGTACGTCATTAAATTTATTTAAATCAAATTGCTAGTACCACTTATCATTTTATTTTTACTCATATATATACACCATATATAAGTACAAATCTATGTACCATTAAGAAAGGGGATGGACAGTAAAATCGGACTCATTGAAAATAAAAAAAAAATACCAATAGTGTAATTTTTTTTCGCTAAATCTATTATTTTTTAGTCCAAATAAAAAAAAATGTCTTTCTAAAAATTTTAGTTTACGTAATTTTCCAATCGGAAAATTCCGAAGTTCAGTTCCATCTTGTCACTTTAAATTTTAATTTTTAAAAAATTATGAGGTCTGTTTTGCCCTTTATTTATTTTGAGCTGAAGCTCAACAATTGATCTTTTGAAAGCAAGTACAATATATATATAATACATAGATTTTAATTCAACCACCTGAACCGTGATATTAGTCGAAGCATTAGAGATGCAAGTGGATCAAACGTTGTCTAACTAATTAGTAATGTATATGGTTTGACTATAGTTATTAATGTTTAAGCCGGGCGGAAACTTGTATTATGGTTAGTCTGTTATGTTAAAGGTAATTGTGAATATTGATGTAACGTTCAGTTTATCAATTATTTAATATTTAAAATAGAGTAATTTTAAGGCCAGAAAATTGCTTGACCTTGACGTGTTGAGAGTAGAGCACTACCTCGAATGCTTCGCGTTATGAGGCGTGCAATTAAATAACGATGCTTAACTATAATAACTACACGGTAAAAAATATTTTGTGGATTTCGCTATGCCAGTATGGACATGAACGTACTGTATAGTATCGAAGATTTTTATACGTTGCAAAATTGTATGCATAGATGATTCGACCATTGCGGGAATAATAACATTGGCGATAGTTGGCGCGAATGCCGCAATGTCAGTATGGCCGTCAGGCCCGTACTGCGTTGCCGTATCTACAATGCTTTTGGCAGATAAACCTATTCTAACGACATCTATATAGCTTCGGCGGTAATACGATAGTATAGGGGAGCCTGGGGCACGAAGGCCCCCCTGGGGCATAAAGGCCCTCTTCAAAAATTAGGTAAAATTTTTTTTTTTATTTTCCGTCAAAGTATGACCTTTATAATGTTTTTATTATATTTTAAGTCAATACGTGATATGAGGGGCAAAACGGACAACTCGAAAAAAAAATTATAAAGAAAAAATTATTTTTTTTTTATTTTCCGTCAAGTTAATTTTTTTGTGACAATTTTTTTTTTTTAATGGTCCATTTTACCTCATACATCACATACTGGCCTAAAACGTCATAAAAAAATTATAAAGGTCATAACTTAACGGAAAATAAAAAAAAAATTTTTGTTGATAATTTTTTGGAGAGGAGGCCTTCGTGCCCCAGAAAAAAAACAAATTTTTTTTTCGATTTTTTGCAAAATTTCTACTTATTCTTTCGATATCGACGGAAAATAAATGAATTTTATGGTTAAAAGCCACAAAAAGAAAAAACCGGCTTAAGGGGGCCTTCGTGCCCCAGGCTCCCCTACATTGACTAACACGGCAAAAATTATGGCGGGAAAAACTAGTAGCATTGTGTCCTCGGCATTGCAGTATGGATCTCAGGCCATACTGTTTTGCCATGCCTGTTATGCATACGTGTGAGCAATACAATAGATCCAGTACTATACAGTATAGTAAATAAGGCCATACTTCTGAGACTCGTTACAATACTCTCTTGGAATATTTCACATATTATTTTCGAACCAGTCTTTAAACCATGTCAGCATGGTGTTGAACGCCATGTATTTCTTGCCGTGTAAGATGGAGGAGGAGCCTAGATCTTTGATTTTTCCAATAATTTTTTGGACTGTGTATAATATTTAGTTGTATCAAACCTGCGTTGTTTACGATAAGTAAAAATGTTTAGTAATTTATGACTAAGCCGACTTTGACAAATTATCAGGACTATGTTATTTACATGCAATATCGCATCATGATAAAATGAATAATTTAAATATCAGTATATTGCGGCATATTTAACATAATTGATGTTACAAGAACATGAAAAAATAACAAGTGCACAGTAATGTCTGAATTTTGAGTGCATAAAATGTTGACTTTGCTCAAGATTGCGGATGAGTTGTCAAGTAACCCCACGTAGAGTTTGTGTTTCTTTTTACATGTCCTACCAAGTGAAAGTCGTAAGCAAATTGCTGCTACTGCTACTGCTGTTGCTGCTGGAAACTGTAACCTATAAACTGCAGTGATGTAGACGTTAGTTTACAGTATGTGTGTGTGGGTGTATGTTACAGTTAGGAAGGAATAATAAAGGCAAAGGGATGTGAAGAGCGTTAGCTCAAACGAGTTGCCACAAGAGGGCTGAAAATTTTCATGACGCTTCTCTGGTTACGGCACTTTGAATTTTAATCAAGAGCTGCTAACCTTCTACTCATCTTACTAGTGGTAGTGATAGTATTCCAAGTCCTAGTCACGTTTTCTCAAGCTCAAATCTATCTTAATATCCAACATTCATAACTATTTTGTTTGTCATCTTATTGTTGTAAATAATATTTCTGAGGTATTATTTATTAAATTTTTTTTTTTTCATAAATTGCGTGGATTATGAAGATTTGAATTATGTAAATTTTCAATTAGTTACCACGTAATAGCTATAATTTTATACATTATCATTACACTCAAGCATTATGGCTGTTTAAATTTAATTTAAACTTTATAAATTTACTGGAGTACCTCTAGATAATGTTTCGTTTTTTTAAATATTTTTCTTCTTAGAGGCCTCGGGGTCACATGAGAACACTAAGAAAATAAAGGAATATTATTATAAATTTAAAAAAAAACAGTTTACAATGTTTCAAAAATAATTTCTTACAAATTCGATTGCGTTCGTTAGAAAAAATTTTTTATTAATAATTTTTGTTCACACGAAAATCTGTTGAGAATTGAAAATTTTTTAATTCCCGACTTTTAGTAGCGATAACATTGTTCTGAAAATTTAAATAAAATGTTGTAAGTGATTCAAAATTTTGCAAGATACCTTACTTTTTTCGGTTGCTTCCTGATTTAAATTCAATTTCTGCTATATAAAGAAAGATTACGTGAAAAATATGAAAGTAAATATGTATAGAAGTGATAAATTGTGTTTGCTGCCAATATGTCAATCTCATAAATTTTTACCTGACTTTTAACACCGTAAGAAAAATATACTGCTATCAACAGTCTCTATTTTCATAATATAACATCTTATTTTTGTATCTTAAAAATTCATGCATAACATTCATGAAAAAATAATTTTATAATTAAATCATAAATTTTTCTATCTAACAGGAATTTTTATTAAATAAAATATTATCTATATGTACATAAAGTAGAACATTCCAACTTGCGTGTTTCAACCCGATCTAAAAACGAGGTTACCGAACACGCGGGTTGGGATGTTCTGTTTCCTTCCCTAGGTGTGCATGCTATTTTTCACCAGATCTGCAAGAGGAAGTTCAAATTTCTGTCATTGTTTGAGAGATAAATACAAATACTGCATGTGCATATCTATATTTATTTTTTTTTTCCATAAGAGAAAAGTGCAATTTTCTTCCCGCCAATCAGGACAGGAATTTAAATTTCACTTATAGATCTAGTAAAAATAAAATTTAAGTTTGCATAAACTTACTAATTTTTTATACATAATTTCAATATCAAGTCTCGAAACGTTTAGCATTTTTTTCATGAAATTATTATTTTTCTTTTAATTCCTAAAATTTCTAAACCGGATCTAAGAAATATGATTTTAAAAAAATTTTATTAAGTGAAACCAAAAATGGTAAATATTAATTATTGACAAATATAAGCAATAATAAGGCCGATTTATTTTATAATTTTTTTCAAGACTACAGTTTCAAAGAGAAACATGCTTTCATCAAAACTCACCAATCACACGAGAAGAAATTTATAGTAACCGCTTCTAGTACGTTCATGAAATATCGTTCCACATCGCATGGTAATAGGATTATTGTAATGACTACCATACTCTTAGGAATAGTTCCCATAAGCATATAGGGACAAATCCTATAACCACATTATAATGGTTTCTAAGTACATATGGGAATAAACCCTATACAATACGATAACCATTCCCATAGTCTTATGGTAAACGTTACCATGTATTATGGTAATAGTTACCATACACTATAATAGTAATGACTATAATACTATACACGCTAAAAAAAAGTGGTAATACTTGCCATCTTAAGGAAGTAACTTTTCCTACCCGTACATTTTAATGATTCTCATTCTGTTATGTTAACTATTACTATTGAAGATGTTAAGCATTCGTATCTAGATAGTAATGGTTACTATCCGTGATGATAACCATTACTATCTTAGAAGGTAACATTAAAAATTTCTTAGACATAAGAAATTTTACGATCTAGATGGTAACTATTACTATCGGCAATAGTAATTATTTCTATACGAGAAACGAATAGTTAACATAAACGCATGATAATGATTATCACATACACGATGGTAATTACTCCCTATCACAAGATGATAATAGTTAGCATTTTTTTCAGTGTGTAGTAATGGTTACCAAAATAAATTATGAAACTTTTTTCAAAAGTTTCGATTTCTTTTTTGGAAAATGAATTTAATCTCAATGGCAAATAAAATTATAGCCAATTAATTTTTTCTCATATCAAACTTTTCTACGAATATTAGGCTGTGCGTCTTATAACTTCAATTACACACTAAACATTGTTTTAAGCACAATAAAAAAAAAAAATTACGAATTACTTTTTATGACGTATCATTTTGCTTTTTCATTTCTTTAATTGCAATAAAGTGTTTCCGAGAATGGAATCGCCATTTTACTTGTCCAGACTTTATGGTGCTTCCCCTCATTTATTTCTTTCCATTATTTTGTTTTTACCTCAAATTAATTACACAGCTAAAAATGATACTATCAATTTAATAAAAGAAAACTACTCGGCTTTTATTATTTTTATAAAAATTATTATTATTATTATTATCATTTATTACACAAGTATAAAAACGTTAGGACTGGCGCCAATCTTAGCTCGAGTTAAAGTTTCAAGCGTTTCATAAATCTTCCTTTCCTTCAACGAGAGGCAATATTGTTTGCTGCACAAAAGAGAGACACTCTTATCCCGTAGCAAGCAACCGAGTCTATAAACCTCTCAGGATATTCTCTTCCATCTAACATTTATACTTGTGGATATAAATATAAATTTTTCATTTCATTTTTATTACATACGCATTTTTTATTAAATCCACTTTTTCATACTTATTAAATATATATATTTTAGCATAAATCTTAATAATCAATAATCAATACACAAAATATTTTTTTATTCGTTTATCTATACAACGCAAGCTGCTACCAAATATATTGAAATTATATAAAAAATAATAATAATAATAAAAGTATTTTTGAAAATTAAACCATTGAAAATTTATTAAAGTATATTTTAGTTTTATGCTGTTGTTATTATTACCATTATTTTATCTTTTATATGAGACTAGATGTGCACAATACTGTTAAATTATATTTTATTATTGTATTATTGCACGAAAATAATATCTGAGTCTAAGTCGGAGTCTGAAACTGTGCAATTGTAATATATATATAGATGTAAATATATGAAGGTATGCATAGTTAGATATAAATAATGTAAACATATGGTTTATGACATAGGATTTCTTTTTGAAAAACTTTTGGCCGCACGGACTTAACCGTATTACTTTTTCTCCTCATAAAAGTAATCTATGTAAGTTTAGCCGTAATTATAATATAAATAAATTTATTTCATACTTCCCGCGTAGGAAATAAAAAATTTTAAAAAAAGTAGGGAACCCGGATTAAAAGAATAACTCGATTTTGGTGTAATTTGAAAAATTGGAAACAAAGCAAGTCTAGCAAAACAAAAGCAAGTCAATTTTAAGTTCCTTTTTTTGATAAATGAAAACCATATTTTAAGATGTCAAAACACATTTGGTTCTGACTTATTTTTACTAAATTGTTCTATTTAGTACCGATTTACGCCATCTAAATCAAATTAGTCACGTTGTTTTGGATTTGGCTTAGTTGCCTTAAATTGACGTCATTTCAGTCGAATTCAAGTCAACTTGACTTGAATTTAACTTAGTTGACTTACATTTTCAAGTTAAAAGTCATCTTGAAATTAAGAAGCAGTAAGTGTCGCCAAAAGCGAGTTAATTAAGTCAAAAGCGAATCAAAATTAGGTTATTTTTTTAACCCGGAAAGTTATTTGTTCTCATTGCAATGTTCTAGTTTCAAATTTTCATGAATCCCGAAGTTTTGAGGTCTTAGGAAACTAATCTGATCATTTTGGAGTGATGGCTGTATGTGTGTCAGTATAAATAAAGTGTAGGGCAGAGGTATCGTTTTTGGGCTCTTTAGGGCAAGTTCTAGACACTTCAAAAATTAAAAGTAAATAATTCGCCAAAGACGTGATGATGTTATTCATTTCTTAAATGTGTAAGAAGGTATTTTTATCACACTGTCGCAATAGAAATTTTATTTTATACCTTTTCATTAATTAAAATAATGTATCAAATGTCCTCAAAAGGAGAAGTGGCCACAAATGGTACTTCGACCCAAACTTTTAATGGCTAAATTGATTGAGATTGAATTAAAAAATCAAATTTTTTCCAAAATTTCCAAATTGGAAACAATGGAAAGTTTGAGAGCTAAATTCAAAGTCAATCGTTTTACATATTTTTTATTTTTTTAATATTTCATCATCTTAAAATTCTATGCTGGAATAAAAATTTTTTAACGTTCTCTTGAGGGCATTCGAGTTTTCATAAATTCAGATCTTTGATTTATATTCACAATGTAATGAGAATCTACTTTTACGATCAAATATTTTTTTTATGCCGATTTAAACATTATTTTTTTATAGTACATTTAAAATCTGTCATTTAAAGGTTTAATAATAATGGAAATTTTTATTAATTCAATTTTATCACTCGATCGAAATTTATATTTATTTATTATGCATATAATTTGACCGTTTAATTATCGTTATTTAATGCGGGTAAAACAAAAAAGCCGTTAGGACACGAAGCAGTAATTTTCCCAAAATAATATATTGATGATAGCACAGTTATTTAATACTGTAAAATTTAAAATAATTATCGAATTATGTGTTGAAGTATTAAATCCTGCTTAAATTATTATTTTCAATTTTTCACTCCCACTATAGTATTCGATTTTCGTTGGTGAATTATTTTGCTAAAAAGTTTCAATTAAAAATTATTTAATACTCTGGTACTCTATTTATCCTTCAGATATCGTAACTTTTAGGAACTATTGTATTTAACTTTCTTTGAAACTATTAAAAAGCAGTATAATTTTAATCTGTAAAGTTTAAGTTTTAGTCAGAGCAAGAGTCGCATCTTACAGTAAATATTATGCGTTGAATTATTTGCTGAATTCAACAAGTGGGTTCAAAAATTACTTATATATTGGGATATGTCATTACTCATTATGCAATCAAATTTTTGACGAATATGCAGAAGTGGAATTTTGCTTATTTTGATCTGTAGAATATTTTATTGTCTATCAAAGAGTTAATTTTTTTGAGTTCTTTTTGTCTGTAAATCAGTGAAAAAAAAAAAAAAAAATTGCAAATTTGAACATTACTTATTGATTTTAAAAAGTAAAAAAAAAATCTGTAATCTATTTTTGTTAAATGAATTTTTTTTATGAATTATTCGACAAAAAAAAAGTTTTATGAATTATGCACTTGACTTATTCCTATTGATAAAACTACTCCAATAAATGTAATAATTACTGTCATAAAAACATTAAAAATAATTCTATTCAGTATTATCATGACAGGGTTTTCGCAGGCGTAAATTCCCATCGGAGATATATATCTAATCGCATTCACACACGAATGCAAGAACCAACGATTTGGAATAATTCGCATTCCGTAAGGCCTCAGGTGGATGTGTCTTGCCAAGTTCCCGGAATAGTTTGCACCAGCCGCGGGTAACGATCTAGATAACGACGCTAATCATCCACTGCCCTAGTGGTTCTAACGTTGATAAAATTTTACCTATCACCCCCCCCCCACACACACACACACACAGGCACACAACGAAACCTTCATTTCTCTACCAAACTCGCTAACATTTTTCTCCCATCTCTTAACCACCGACCAATTTTACTGTCAAATTATTCTACATTAATGGCATTTCATTCTTATCAATTTTTTCTAGTGTTTGACAAAAATTTTAGTGATACTGGTATCTGTTATGAATTCTTTAATAAATTAGTACTCTCCCAAATATATGAGTTATATAATTTCATTTAAAAATAAGTGTAATCAAAAATTAAAATTTGAAAAAAACAAATTGATAAGAAAATTATGAAATTTAATTTCGTTGATTATTGATAATAGCTAATAATAAAATTGGATTTTCTTATTTATAGTTTTAATTTTTCATCATTAATCATAAATTTTTTTTATTTTACAGAGAAGCTTGTCACGATGCCTGGACACAATTGCGGTTGTCGCCGATGTTCGGGTGCATTTGTCCGGGAAATCAAATAAAAAAACGCTGCGATAAAATATTTTCCGCAGTTAATCATAATCCATGTGTTGGTGAGTTATTTTAAATGTTAACTATTATTATTATTTTAATATTTTCATTGAAATGATTAATTATATGATGTATATATAAAGTAAAATGTCATACATTTTTACATATAAGAAGATAAAACAATACAAAAAGACAATTTTACATATATGAATGATCATTCTTCATATTTAATTAATCAATAAGTAAGTATTCTCATTAATGAAAATATAACTAATTTTCATAATTATTTAGTTTGATAAAATATATATACGCGTGTAAAAAAAATTCGTTTTAAAAATGTTCCAAAAACGTTCATGACAGTGAACTTCCAAAATTTAGACAATTCTAAACTTTAAGTTGAACATTTTTGGAAGTTTAAAACAATTACAAAGTAGGAAGTTCAGTTTTTTTGACTTGTCCGAAAATAATCCAAAAAATGAACGATTAGAATTAATTTTGAACTTACTATAAATTCACAGATTGTCAATTCAAATTAATTTTGCTTAAAACATAAAAAAAAAAAAACCCGCAAGAAAAGTTCACATCAATTGAAAATTGTTTACTTTTTAATTTTTTCAAAGTTCCAAAAATGTTCAATTCAAAAGTCAGAGTTGTGTCAATTTTAAAAGTTCACAGTCAGAAAAGTTTTAGGACCATTTTTGGAAAAAATTTGTTTAAATAGGATAGTAATGCTTTTCTGTATAGAGAAATTTGAATCAAAAAATTAATCAAAATGTTTGAGAAAATGAGGCACCAGACTCAAAAATTTTGTATTCTTAAAATGTGACAAAATAGTCGTTTTTGTAATCATCAAAAAAATTCAAAAAACATTATTTAAATGAGAAATGTTGTCATTATTACCGGAACTAAATTGTTTAGAAACATTCGGGTAAAATGAAATTTGATCTTTTACCAAAAAGCTATTAAAAATGTAAATATTGTTTTCAAATTTCAACCCTTGTTTGAGACAAAATTTTCAATATATTATTTAATGAGAATACTTTCTTGATTTTCATGATTCATAATCATGCTGAGCACTTTATTGCAACTATAATCAAATTCATTCATATTTATAAATTATTATCATTATCATAAAGCAGTAAATATTTGCTGAATTGATTCCATGTCCTATCAAAAAACATAATCAGTTATTAAAATCTCAATGCTAATATATGAAAACCATTTAACAAAATAATTATTAATATATATTGATTTTTTAAAATTATAATTATAAAGAAAAAAATTTTCATCATTTTTCTTATGAAATTGAATAATTTATTTGTTGATAAAAAAAAAAAAATTATCCTTTTAAAATTTCATAAAAAGATGTTTACGATATATTAGGACTGAGAGCTCGATATATAGAGATAGATGTGTTGAATGTATTAGTTGTACCTGGATTAATGAAGATCGAGAGGATTTTCTTCTATTAAATCATTTGCCCACCCGTCCAATCGATCTTCACTTGGATTCAAGAGCTTACGGAGAAATTCGAGAAATAAAATGTCAATAATAAATTCTTCTCTTAATCTTTCTCAACTTTTAATGCGATCGGTTTTTCAATTACATTCGTTTTGCAACTTATTTTTTTATAAATAACATTTAAGCTTAGTAAAGTACTTTAAATAATTAATATCATTTTTAAAAATAGTAAAAATATCAGTTGATAAAATCCAAGGGTCCATATCGAATTTCAACATTACAAGAAAAATATTTTGCTAATAAAATTTCAAAAATTTTTTCAAATTATATATTTCTAATTTTATCAATCGCAAATCTGCCTGTATGAGACATATATTTATATGTTGCATATAAACAAATTTGCCCGAATATGTGTGGATATATATTTTTTTTGTATGGGGTCGAAGACAAAAAATTTTTTAGGATTAGAAAAAATTTTCGTTTTCAATTTATAATGCTAAGAATTTTTTAGGGAAAGTAGAAAATTTTCTTAGGGCGAGTAAACATTTTTTTTTGCAAAGAGATAATTTTTTTCTGTGTAGAAACAGACAGTATTTTTTTAATTTCTCTTCAATGGATACTCGAAATATAATCTGTCAATTAAAAATATAAAAATATCAATAGACTACTATTTAGAGAAAGTTAATAAACAAAAGTTAACTTACTGGTGAACTAAATCGGGTTACGACAGTCTCAAAGAGCAATATAGTAAGTGAGAGTGAGTTTAAGTCAATTTTAAGTGGTATTATTCTCTTTAAAGTTTCCAAGGACTCTATTCTGTCAGACATTTCCATTGAGATTCTCCAAAGTTATCCTCTCAAATGGAACAATCACAATACCCAAGCTCGTATTTCCGTAAGCTCTCTACGTAATTCACATTCAACTATACTCATCATTCTTTTCATTATTACTATTATTATTATTTGTTTTTTTTTTTTTTTTTTTTTTTTTTTCAATTTTGTCATCGACTTAATGAATTGACCGGACTTGCAACTATTCCAAAAATATTAAAACCTTCCTCTACTCTAAATTAAATAAAAAAAATTAATTCAAATGGAAAATGAGATTACTTTTCTCGGCACTTTTTATGTTGCAAAAGTACCATTTATCAAGACAAGATATTTTTATTCTAAAGGCTGATAGTTTAAAAACTTTTGAGGTTGGATTCAAATTTATTAGCGAGAAAGATTCTTTCTACTTTATTTTATTTTATTTTTTTTTACGGAAACTTTTATTTTATTTTATTTTTTTTTTCGACTCAGCCTTTTCCTTTTTTCTGATAGAACCGCAGCTGTGGTGTATGAATATGAATGAGCAAATTTTTCGATAACTTCAATAAGATATAAGTTTTCCGTCGAAATTTTGTGCTATCAGTATACGTATACTTAATACTTTTTATTATTATTATTATTATTATTATTTTTTCTTTCATGACTTATTGAAAAATAAAAATTGATTTTTTAATATTATCATTTTATATCAAATAATTGACATTTGATATTTATTAAATTAAAATTATTATAAAAAAAAATTATAACTATGTTCATTGATAATTTTTTTAATTCCATCGATATTTTAATTAAAAAAAAAATTTATTGTAAAATTTAAAAATGCGTTCCCAAAAAAGTCCGTAAGCTGCATGCAACTTTTCATGAAAATTAAATTCAAATTATTTGAAATGGAATAAATTTTTTTCTTCATGAACGATAAACTCGATTATTTGTAAATAAAATTGAGTAGTTAAAATAATATTAAATATACAACATGATGTTAACGAGAGCATAAAGATTCGAATGGGGTATGATGGATGCCGACGCACATCATCAGAATGTTTAGCCATTACAATGCATCACGTGAGCACAAATCATTCTCTCACTATAAAATGCGGCATCATACGAGTAAATTGACGAGCGATTTCTCGTTTCAAAAACTATTAAATAATCCATCGAATATTTTCAACCATCAAAGCAAACATTTCATGAATTTAAATCCGGAAATTCTTATAATTTTTATGTAGTTCTATTGCACTCCCTATTTATTTAACCATTTTTATATAACTTGTGTTTCACTATAACATATAAATTGTTTGTCAACTATACAATTACATTTTGTAAGCTCTTTGCGCTTCAAAGTACATGTTAAAAGAAAAAAAATGTTTAACATTTTTCTATACGAGCTTACATCATATATGAAATTGAAAAAAAAACAACCTAAATATAAATAAAACTCTTTAATGAATTTTTTATTTATATTTAATTTGTTTGTGACAAACAAGTAGACCGTATATAAGTTGAAATAAAAAAAATATTTGCACCGCATGCTTTGTAATTTTTGCATGTTTATGTTCCTCTTTCTTTTATTCATAAAACCATTATTCATTATTTCTACATATACATATATGTAGATATTAGGGTGACTCAAAACATCGCCTTTTTTCAATCTCGTGTGAAAATTTCATTGCTTCTTAATCCGGCAAAAAATAGCATGGTTGAAAAATTTTCAGAAATCACTAAAATAATCGAAAATATTGAAAAATCATTGATCGAATTTTTTTCTCGTTACAGCAAATGTTATTACATGGAAAATAAATGATCTTCTGAAAATCTTATCTCGAAACATGGATTTTTAAAAATCGCTCAAGAATATTGAAATTTTTCGAGTAGGATACTTTAGATATATCCGAATGGCCTATCGATATGAATATCGAGACATTAAAATGCAACTTATATTGAGTCTTAAAAAATTAATTAGAGATTCAAAATAATGAACTTAAAAATTTATATCAAAATTAAAGTATGTCTGCAATAGAATATGATCTTTACAATAAATTTTCCCACTTTTCTTGCGTCTCGTATTGTAGTTTTTTTTATAACCATGTAAGCTGATTCTGAAAAAAAAATGTTTTATAGGTTACTCGACAATATCTAGTGTCCTCGAAAAATTCCAAAATTCTCGAACTATTTAAATATTCATATTTTGATCGGAAAATTTTTAGAAACCATTTATTTTGTTCCACAATAACATTTGCGACAGTAAAAAAAATCGGTTCACAAAAAATTGATTTTTAAGATTTTGCAAATTTATAAATTTTTCCATTTCACTAATTTTTCACGAGCATTTTTTATGATATAGGGTAAGAGCATCAATACCCAGCCCCAAACCAGTAGTCAGCCACTTCGTGTTAAATTATATCTATATATATATTTTGAGCGTATATTGAAGTATATGACAGGTTGGCTACTGATTAGGGACTGGGTACTGGTGCACTTACTCTATATAACAAAAAATTTTCATCCGAGTTTGAAAAAAAAATTTGATGATTTTTTAAAGTCACTAATATATACACAGAAAAAAAAGGATTTATCGTCTAAAGAAAATTTTTTTTTCCAATTTCTAATAATACAAAAGATTTCTTGCGTCAAGAAATGATTTTTTTCTGTGTGAAAATATATATGTGTATAAAAATGAATAAAAATTGTCTATTAATAAAGTTAGAAAAAAAAGCTTCATAATTGAGCACACTCATCAACACATATCATATATACTTATACTTAAAACTATTAAAACTTACATTATTTATTTTTTATTCCATTCACTTGAATCCACCATATTTATCATATTCGTCATTTATCATATCACAAATCCTGAAGTCCACTACCCGTCGATCAAATATAATTTTTTTACGCTTTATAAAATACAATAATATACGTGTGCGATATTTTTTTTATCGAATTTAACTTTATATATTTTTCTTACTTGATCGAAAGTACATCCTGTTTTATTTAACTCATAAATATTATCTTATAATATACTTTTGAAAACATTTATTACTAAAATGACATAATAAATTGATTATTTATAAATAATTAAAATTAAATTTTAACCGAAAGCATTAAAACCCAAGTGAGTTGAAAATATATTCATAGAAATTTCCAAGCGAACGCCACTCGCGGGAAAATTGTTTATAAAATTTTAATTTTTACTTACTTTGTTTTTCTTTTCACTAAAACTTTTACAATTTTTTTTAACAGTACACATTACAACTACTACGTACTTATAAATATTAATGTATGGGAATAAAAATATTTAATTTATGAATGCAGAATTAAAGTTATTTAGTAATGCTTAAAAGTATTTTTATTGTTTTGTCTGAAAATATAAATCGGTAATTATGTAGCTTTGCTTATTTTTGATTGTCAAAAAATTTTTTTTTTAAATTTATCTACAAATTTTTAAATTAATGAAAAAAAAAAAATTAGAACACCAAAATCTAATTTTTATTAGAAAATATAAATTTATGTGCAAAAAATCATTCAAAAATTTTTTTCAAAATTTCCAATCAAGTTTTTTTAACACTAATTGTTGCCAGTCAATTATTTTATTGTACCTGCGTTAAAAAAAAAAAAGCATCAAAATCTATAATTTTGGAAATTAATAAAAATAAAATTAATTCCCTCAATAAAAATTATAGAATAATTCAAATTCAAATTTTCTGTACATTAATTTTTTATTAATTTTAAATTGTAAAGAAAAAGTTTATAAAATAATATTTTTTTCTGATCTAAGGATGCGTAGATACGATTAAGAAAAAAAAATTTTTCAGTTTTAAATTCAAATTAAAATTCAAATCGCGGAACTACATAATTATCGAAAAAAAAAAAAAAAGAGAAAGTATTCCTCGTGCACGTGGTCGAGGATGAATAGAAGCAAACAGTTTACACTTATTACCGAGTGTGCCGCGACTCTGCTTATGTGTTTCAGACTTTCTGCCCTCCTCCGCGTCCTTAGACTTATCAGGAACGGACTCGGCCCTATATCCGTTCGACCCCCAGCAGGAGAACTTTCAAGAGATCTGGTTGCCCCCGACCAGTATGTACCCCTATTTTTTATTCCCCGCGACTGCGCGCACTTACAGCTACAGTAACAATAATGACGATCACGATCACGATCGTCATCGTCATGGTCACTATGGCCTACCAGAAATGCCTGGTAGCGTCGAAACCGACAGACACAGAATAGGTGTCTACCGATCGTACGATCCTCAGTCAAACGAAGACCGTACGAACTCGGGATTAGCTGGCTCCCACGAGGATCATAAAAATATTGGGGGTTCTTCCTCTTCTTCTTCTGCTTCTTCTTCCCTTTCAAACGAACCCAAGCATGCAAACAACGGCACTGAGCATGATCTCGAAAGGCACAAATTCGATCGCGGTAATGAGCACTATCAGCACCATCACCACCACAACCAAAATCACAATCATCGGCACCGCGATCGTCATCACTATGATAACCGTCCCGATGCACCATCACAACCATCACCTGTTCCTGCACCACCACTACCACCATCATCATCAATACCACAGCCTGCATCGCCTGAAATTCAGAACGAGAAAGTACCTGCACAATCGGCACCAGCACTAAGACCTGGCACCAATCGTTTTGCACCGAGACCTACTTACGAGCATGGGGCTGTTGTTGTCGACCGGATTGACGACGACTTCGGTCTGCCTATTGATCGACTTTTTGATCTTCGTGAAGCCTTTGAGGGCTTCATTGCTCAAGGTTCGTAACCACGGGATAATTATTCGCGTTTATAAATATATTTAATTTATTTTTGAATTTCAATTACTAAAAAATTAAAATTTCAGCCGAATTATCCATAATACCTGGATTTTTCAAGTAGACTTGAAAATAAAAAAAAAAAAATTTATTATTTAAATCTGCACGAAAAAAAATAAAATAAGATTTAAGTCTTGAAAATAATTTTCACTGGCTTTTAAATATATTTGACTTGTTATTAGTAAAAACAAATTCCTTCTAATTAAGCCCATTAGTTAAATTAGTTGTAGTAAACAAAATCATCAGGGCGATACACTTACGCGCTTACAGTGAAAATCATCTCCCATCCCGACAACACGACGAGCTTTGAAATCATCGAGTCGCAACTGGAAAACCCACTGATTGACGCCGATCATCAGGATCTTCATGCCTTAAAGCAGCTGGCTCTGCCGGGATTCAGGCATCGACCTCATCATAGAAGAAATCATTCAACTGATGATGATGGTAAGTTTTAAATTATTTATATATTTATTTATTTATTCAAATGAACTTTGAGTTGTTGAAAATAAATGATTTGTTCAAAAATTGACTTTTGAATCGTATCTCGACGTGAATTGCTGTCCGATCGACTCTATTCTTTCATTCTACATCCCAAATAGATGGATTCGATTACAAATGATGCGGCATACGCTTCTGTTAGTCTGTATATGTGCAATCGTTAAAATGGGATCTATTTATTTTCGCTAGAAATGCACTTTAAGCTGATGGTAATGACACCAGTATACGATGAATCGTTACGCTCGGGTTTTCACCATCGCAAAATTACACACCCAGTACGTCTAGCCCAGTACACACAATGGCAAATAGTATCCTGAGTACAGTATAGTAAAGTAAATCGATTTATCCTGTTTTTATTTTGTTTCCACGTGAGAAAATATCGAGAAGCTTAATATCGGTACCTGCATTACTATAACTACAGGAATCACATTAATGCTATTTGCCATGATCTCTGTTCAAGTATTTTAAAGTCTACCTTTTTTTATTTTTTAACTTAACACAAAATCGGAAAATCTCCGTCCAAGGTAATGTTCTCCGATTATCTGACTTATAACTTAGAGCACCGAGTTTACGACTTATTTTACAGCCGAAAAAAAAATAGCAATGTTTTTTCCATTATCGTCTGCATGCGATTGGAAGCAATCGGCAAGCTGAAAAAAAAAAAAAAATAAAACATAAAACAATGTTATAGTATACGCAAAAGAGCAAGAAATGACGATAAAAATTTAAGAGTTTGTAACGATTTTTCGAAATACATTTACAGTTACACATATTAGAATATGTCTTAGTGCACGAAAATGTGTTTCTTTTATGTTCACTCTTCGAAATCCATTACAAGTTAAAAAAAATTTCATACCCTTAATTGTAGAGGCATAAAAAAAAGTTTTTAGTGCGAAAGTGTTGTATTTTATTGCACATTAAAATTTTCGGCTGATTAACTCACGTAAAATTGTTTCTACAACTTTTCTGAAAAATTGAAGTAAGATAAAATTCCTACTATCGCAAAAAAATTTTTAATGAACAAGTTTAATGAAGTCTGAAGTCGGTTAATTAGAATATTGATACGGAAAGTTTCGTTTTCAGTAAAAATATTAGTGATTTCCGACATGTACGGAGGTTTGCAAACACGATATAGCTTCCAAAAAAATGTTACTCGTCATAGTTCTTTTCTTTCATGGTTTTGAAATTTTATAGAAAAGAACCTTACTGAAAATTACTACAAAAATTATTCTCGTGTAGAAGAAATTCGTTCTAAAAATGTTCTAAAAAGGTTCAAAACAGTGAACTTCAAAATTTGAGAAAATTCTGAACTTTGAGTTGATCATTTTTGTAGCTTTTGAAAAAAATTTCAACTGAGTACTTTTTAGGCAAAAAAAATTAAATTTTAAAACAAATGATAGACGAGTTTTGACTCTCATCACAACCGCTTAAGAACAAGGTTGCGAGATTGAAAATTTTTACTCTTAGATTCTTTTAGTTTTAAAAATAATCAATTCAAGATTCAGAATTCTTTCAAATTTGGAAGTTTACTGTTTTTAAGCTTTTTGAAATATTTTTGGGATCTTTTTTTTTTACATGCACTCTAAAACCAAGTGTGTTACAAACGTATTATTTTAACACATCTTAAATGTGTTCCATGTTTAAGGCCATAAATAAAACTATAGTTTTTTGTAGTCATTTAAATCACGTCTCACGGTGTTTTAAATATCCATGAATTGTTTATGGTATTTCAATGTTATTTGGCAAGTGTGTTAATTTTGACCACACTTGGTTTCAGAGTGTGAGTCAGATTGTGATCTAACTGAAATACTGTTACTCTTTTCAAACCAACTAACCATCATAACTTTTGACAAAATAAATTTCTTTTACATGCTTAAAACTCTTAAATTTTTTCGTGTTTAAAAATTTGAAAGAGTCTAATTGATAAACCTATATATATTATTTATCAGTTGTTACTTTAGGTATAGGCCCAAAATAGTTAAGTACAGTAGATAAAATAAAATTAAATTTAAACTAGTTGACAGTACTCTCATTTCCTTATTTCTTAAGAGGAATATCTGAATCCGGCCGCGATATTACCCACGATCACGATGACAAGTTAGTTAAGTAAATACGGCTCGCAGTACAAATCTTGGAAATTAATAAGTTTTAGTAGGTAAAATTTAAGGATTAATCATGATAACACTAATAGCTGTCGTAAACTTAGCTCTTTTCCTTGATGTAAGACAACTTCTCAGTTTGTCGTCCAATTTATCTCAAGTAGTTTGTTTTTTTTTCTTTTTTATTTTTTATGTAACTTATCTCCGTAGATAGAAAACTTGAATGCCAATACAAATTTCAGAAACTCGAGCCCCAAAGCCAGAGAAGCTACTCATTAGTAATTCAATTCGTCTCTCAGATTTCTAGAGCATTCAATAACAAGCCGTTTAGAAAATAACCTGTCTAATTATATTTATTTAAATATATCTCAAGAATTTCAAATCCTCGGGATCTCTTTGTGGTGTCTCAGTTTCTCAACAAAATAAAGAAAATTTTTTTTCATTATTACTGTTGTTTCTCGAGTGTCACGCCGGCTTCTAACAATCAAGTATTTTGTCATCAAACGAAAAGTTTTTTTGTCATCTTACACTTTTTCTTTGTTTTCACGCTAATTAAAAAGCCGAGACGTTTGATACTATTATTACGTGTCTAATTATTATGAAATTAATATTAAAATTTATCAAACAGAATTTTCATTTTACTTCTTTACAATAAATTCAATTAATTGTTTTATTTTACCGAAAAGAAATAAAAGATCTTAATCCGGACCGAAATTCTCAGCATTTTTACAATAAGTCGAGTCATCAGCACCATTAATCACCAGTATATTTACTCATCACAAATAAGAATCCTTGTTTACAAAACTTCACTAAACAAATTTGAAAGTACCAATCATGTATTTAGTCACCAATCTATCGTCTATTTTCGATCAATTATCTGCCAAAGGTCCGATTGTTGATATAAAACTTCTATTGACTCATGAACAGGGAGTTTTTTTCTTTGACTTGCATTAACATCAAAAGAGTATCTCATTAAAAAAGAAAAATAAAATAAAATAAACAAATACAAAACTCTAGATAAAATACAAAAAATAAATTAAGAAAAAAAGTCAAGTTTAACTGTAGAGAAATTCGATTTGCCATTACTGGGTTTTTCTGCAGAAGCTCATTCCAGTAAATAGTTCCACCTAAGCCCGTGTATCGAGAATAGAAATTTTCTTCAGTAATTTTTTTTTTCGCCATCTTTCTTTCAGTCGACGGGGGAAAATTAAGAGATGAAAAAGAAAATTGCTTGATTTTTAAAATAGTTAATTATTAAAAAAAATTTTCACTGTAAATTTGCGGAATGAACGCAGAGTGGATGACTTTTTATTTATTTAATTCCCTCGGAATAAATTTCACTCCAAAAGGGAGTTTCGGAAAATATTTATTTATTTATTTACGCTAATCGGATTGTACATCTTGTTTAATTATTACAAAAGTAGTGATTAATTAGTAACTACACTGAACGAGGATATAATATAATATACTATTTTATATTATTGTTTTATATCAATGACATGATACAATATTTTTTATTTTTTTTGAGAAACCTGATAAGGAAACTTCAAAGAAATTTATGGAAACACAAAAGTCGTTAACTGAATTCGCTATCCTGTTCGCTATCCTGTGTTATAGTGCACATAGCTTTTCGATGATTGAGTTGTACTCAGCAACCTGTGTGATCTTAGTCCTGGTTTATTGCAGAAAAAACCTAGAAATATTAATTATAAAAAAATTACTAATACATAGTGAGCTCAGGTCTTTGATATTTTTACATTTATATTGAGTACGGAAATAATTACGACTTCCCTTTCCATATTTTCGCGCGAAATGATTTTTTAAAATTATAAGCAGCTGATAATAAAATTTTAACAAATATAATTCCACTGAATTACAAACTATCGTATGACTTACATCAACCATACCACTAGATAAAATTTTATATTGTACCGAAATATAAAATATTCCCATAAAAATTATGTCGCTATAGCTGTTCAATAATTTAACATTTTCACTATGTATTATATATATGAAATTATAATTTAGTGAGTTACTAAAACATTTTATAAATTAAAAACATAATATTTTAAGTTTAATTATTAATATCTGAATAAATTATTTATTGAAATAATTATGTTTCTAATTAACAGCTGTTTCTATTAAACATAAATTTATTTAAATATCAAAACTTCGGACCGGAGTGAATGCGGATTGAAATAAAATCGCGTCACTCCGAAATGACTCCACCCATGAAAAACTCCCTATTCACTCCTTTTGCGGAGTGATTTTTTTCTAAAACTCCGGAACCAAGTAAAGTGAATTCGGGTTGAAATAAATTCTACATTCACTCCCGATATTTTACAGTTTAGTTTCCTTTGATTATTATTATTTCATTATCTCATGCAGAAGTTATAAAATAGCCAAAGGGCTAGTGTGCTAGGTCGTTAAAGCCTTAAATGGTGCATCTTTGTCGGCGGCATCCTTACCCAGATAAACTCAACTCACCCGACTCTGATATAAACCCCTCTCAAGTAAGAGGGTGAGAGGGCAGAGAGAAATATTATCCTGTTCGTTTGTAAGTGAAGGATATCGTAAGACACGTCTTACAAGAATTACACCAGAAACTAAAGCCAACTATGTATTAAATTACATCAACCTGAGGGTATTTTCATCAAAATTACAATAACATATACATGTATATTTGTTTTCATCAATATTCATTTGTTTGAAAAGTCTGAAAGTTGTTTTACATGAATAACTATTTAATTTTCTGCACTACATAAGAGAATATCTGTCTTAACATCGAGTATTTGTCAGTCAGCATAATAATACATCTTATTTGTAAGATGTGTCGCAGCCGAAGAGAAGAGTTAACTTGGGGTATAGTGAAAGAAAAGTTAGTTTCACTCGTTTGTCTTAATAAACCATGTCGAATTTATCTCAAGATGTACAATATAAATATACTTTAGTGCTGCAGTTGTGGTAGTAGTGGAAATAGTAGGGGTAGGGGTTGTATAGTGATCCCTCGTAGAAACGTTAGCTTTTGGGTTTACTGCGGTGGTAGTATTCTGGCCTCATTTTTCTTATCGAATCGAACGTAGCCGGTGTGCGCCGCTACGATGTGAGACGTGGGTACAAGAGGGTGTACTTTAATATCCAAGGTGCTTGAATATATCGACCTAATATCCTCCGTCATGCTTCAGAAAAAATAATAAAAGAATTGGAGAAGAAAAATAATAAAAAAATTTATAACTCGCGCTTTTTTAACTGGATAAATATATAAATACTTTTTTTTATGTTTCTGTTGAATTTAATGTACTGGGAAATTTTATCTTTTGTTGTAATGTAAGACATACATCAATCACTTTTTTCATGACTTTGGTTAAAAAATGTTTGTATGCTTGGAAGAATCTTAAAATTTTCAATAGAATTTTGAAAATTGTGGCTATTTTATTTGTCATTTAGAATAGGGGACAAAAAGGAGCAAAATGGGATACCCCAAAAATTTTATAGCAAAATATTTTTCATACATTCCAAAACCACTTTTGTAAATATATATAGTAGAACATTATTTTAAATTTTTTTTTTTTTGTTAAATTTTTCCAAAAATCGAGTGTCAGTCGAAAAATCTTAATCCCCGATTTTAAAAAATGATTCAATCTATACTAAGTGTATATCTATACATATATATACATACATCTATACATTAGTTATCTCAAATTATTTTAAATCATTTCGAATTGTTTCGAAACATTTCAAATAATTTTTCTTAATCGAAATGAAATTTTTTATGATAAAAACTATTATAATTTTTTTTTCTTTCTTGGTATTCAAATATTGCGTAAAATGTAATTTTTCTTTGTAAATTACTTACAAAAAATTTAATCAATATTGAAAAATTTAATTTTCACCCTTTTTAGGCAGTAGTCTATTTTGCCCGCAAAAAAGAAATTTTTTTTTTAACAGCAACTGAAAATTTTTACTATTTACGGTAGAGAATGTGAGACTTCAAAAACCCCGTTTTGCCCCCCCCCCCCTTATATGCAAAATTATTTTTTTAATATCTATAGATATTTTTTCAATAAAATAAAATAAAATTTTTAAAAAATTTATAAAATCATTTATGATGAAAAATTTTTTAACATTTTTCGAATGCTTTTTTTCGCGGGATTTAAAATAATAAATGTTGCCGCAATATGAGGTAGGCTAATAAAATATGTGCGTTGTTTGTTAGATTCGGCGATTGATATCGAGAAGATTCATCAGCCTGTCAAACTGATACTGTCGAGTACGTGTCATCAAGCTTATTCAATGTGTCGGTAAGTTAAAAATATCAGATAATAAAATAAAAGTTGTTTGCAAATAAATAAAAATATGATAAAGCGTTAAATAATTTATTTAGAAATGATTCAGAATGCAGAGGATTATTTCAGCCAATACTGAATCACTGCGATGCTTCAAGCTGTGCTCGTAATGAGTGTATGAATGCATTGCAGAACTTCTACAAAAAAGCTAATGATAGTCACTCGATGGAGATCGCTTTTTGTCTCTGCAAGTGAGTAATTGTTTTAATTTATATTGGGGGCTTCGACGACCGACGAGAGGGTCGACTTTGCTTGTAGTTGGACTAGGAGTAGTCGTGGGAGTGGAGCCTGAGAGAGTGAAAAAGGAAGGAAAAGTGAGTAGGGTAATCATGAAGTACGATGAACCAAAAGCTGAGAGATGGTAACAACGAGCTCCACTAGACATTTAACCAATTTAGAAGTGGATTCGTTCGTTACATTGATATAGATACGAGCCAAGAAATCCGGATCGCGAATTTACACGTACCCAATTAACCAGCCAATTTATCTTACAACGCTCTGATTTTTTAACTAATTATTCACTTCTTAATTCATGCTAATTACTCATTTTTTTATGAATTTTTTTTTTTTAGTACAAAATAAATTTATGATAATAATTTTTCGGTAGATATGAAATTCAACTTCTTTTAATAATTCAACTTATAAATAATAAATTCTAATTTAAAAAAAAAAATCTGAAAAACGGTTGAAAACTTCCCGCAGTTTTCAAACTCAGGAAGCTCGGAAACGTTATGATTTGCAAGTTTTTGAGCTCTTCGAAGTCAAAAAATGTTTATTTTGTTGCTCAGCCAAAAAACATACATTTAGCAAAAAAAAATTAATTTTTGTCATACGATATCTTCGGGACGAATCAACCGATTTGAACGCGCTTGGCAGCAAACGATAGGTCTTATCAAGACTCAGAACTGCATACATTTTGAGGCAAAACGGACAAGTAATTTATGAGTTATTTGAACAAAACCTGAAGTAGAAAATTTTTTAATTTTTATTTTTCGTACAACTCGTAAACTACTCAACCGATCAACTTCAAACTCTATCCAGATCTAAGTTTTGGTGAACTCTTTCGATTGCTGTCAAGAACATTCAAATCGGTTGATTCGTTTCAAAGATACCGTATGACAAAAATTAGTTTACACTCATCCATGAACACACTCGGACGGGCGTCCACCCGGAAGTAGCCAGAATAGTTTCCTAGGACTTCAAAACGTCGAGATCTGATGAAAATTCGATTTTTGAAAATCGGACCGCAACCAATAACTTCCTTTTTTTTGAAAATTTACAATTTTCATAGCGGAAAGTTAAAAAAACTAGATTTTATTTTTACGTACTTTCAAATTTAAAATTGTAATTTGTTTGAAAATCGATAATTTTCTGACTTTTATTTCCTGTCAAATAAGCTATTAAATATATAAATCGAGTCTTTAAAGCCATGAGATTTTTTTTACCTAGCGAAACTAGGGTAAATTTCTTTTATCGACTTTAATCGAATACTTTCGTTACTAACTGACCTCTAAGCTTTTATTTTTTCTTCCAATTGAATCAATGAAGTCTTTAACTATTTTTATACTTCCTACCATTAATTGCCATATTTTTTTTTTCCAAAAAATTATATAAATCATTAAAAAATTATGGGCCAGAAAAACCAAGACAAAGCTCTGAGTCCACTAGAAAACCAGCTCCTTAAAATAATTTTTTTTTTAATTACTCAACAGCTTCACTAAATAAATAATAATTGCATAAATAATTTTTTTTTATAAATAGAAAAACTCAAGACAAAGATGACGAGTGTATCGTGGCCCAAGAAAAGATGCATCCAGTCTGTGCGCAAGGTCACGATCTCTCCGAGCTTCCAACCTGTCACAGCTTAGCATTAGCGTGCCGTGAGGATAACCTATGCAGGTATAATCTCCTCGTAATCCTATCAAATTGATCATCATTATCCTTACGATCATCACTATAATATACTAAAGCGCAATGAAAATGTCAGAGGTGAAATACTTTTTAACTCCATACATGAACTCTATCCATGCCTCCCACTTTCCTTCTGTTTCGAATATACACTTCAAACTTGACCTTATTTCGCGAAATATATTATAAATTATACAATTAAGATCGAGCATTCCAAGTTTAATAATAACAATAATAATAATAATAACAATAAAAAAAAAATTACTCAAGAGTTCTTTTATGTCTGTTATACCTAAAAAAAAAAAATCGATTATTACCCCGTAGTACTTGACCTCAATGGCATCGCTAAAGTTGAATTTATTTTTATAAAAATCTTTTTTTTTTTTGCAATTTATTCTGTCAATTGACGTTCATTATACTGTTCTATTTGTTAATAAATATCTTTTTAATTAAAATACATTAATAATAATAATAATATCACAAGAGTATCGATTGACATTGTATGAATAATAATTCAGTCATTTATTTAATGGTCATTTGTGATTTAAATTAATATGAAAAATAAATAATGTTAATTAATATCGGCGTTATAGATATTTTATATTGATATTGTTCAATATCTATCTTATAATAATAACTGATTAATTAATTAATGGGTTGATTGTAATCAGTATTTTCTGTTTATGTTATTAATTTTTTTTTTTTTTTCGTTTTTTAGAAATAAATTGGAACACTATGAGCAGAGTTGTGCAGTGGATAGCGTGACGAAAAAATGCGCGGGTCCGCCTGCTGACTGCAGAAGAGCAATGCTGGGTATTCTTGGCACGGAACTGAGATCCAATTGTGCTTGTAAGGGCACTGACCTTACGCAGTTGTATGATTGTTTGGGATGGCAGAGATTACTTTGGGTTAATCCTTGTGTTGGTGAGTACTTTTATTATTTTTTTTTTTTTTTTAAATTTCATTGTTGGGAAAACTAACAGCACACGCTCTAATTATGTTGTTTTTGTGTTTTGATTTTATTTTATTTACTCAAATACTAAAATGAAGACTTGTTAGAAATTATTTCATTTTTAATAAATTTTAAAAAACTTCTCTGAGACTTTACTTTATATATATATTTTTTTTTTTAGTTACTGTGGGTAGGGTAATTAAAAAAAATAATAAAAAAATTTTTTTCTCTATTTTTTTTTCAACCGAAAAAAATTTGTACACAAAAAAAACTGTTGATTAATTTTTTTATCAAACATTTTTTAATTGAATTTTTTCTAACTCGGTCGGTCGTAAACTTTCATGATTATTCTCAGTTATCAACTAAAATGTTATATTTTTACTCTGACAATAAATATTTAATTTATTTATATTAATATATAAATAATTATTTTACAAGTCTTAAAAAATTTCATTCAAGATCTACCTTTCGATTTTATGTCAAAACTTTTTTTTTTGTCATTTAAATATGACACTGTCATGTCATATTTTTTAATACAATAATTTCCTGGAGTGATTTAAAATTCAAACCACTCAAATTTTTGGGTTGTGCATTTAGGATATGCTATAAATTCAACAAATTTTTTTTTTATTTTAACTTTTTCCATAAAATATAATTTTTTTTAATGTCACCAAGTCTTCGAAAGCTTTCATCTCTTTGATTTTTGTGGTGTGCATTTTCAAAATGCAATTAATCCAACGAAATGTACATTTTTAAATAAATCTTTTATCAAAATTTAATTTTTTGTAATGTTACCAAACTATCATTGAATTCTAATTTACAAGGTGTGCATAAAATCTAATAAAACATTCGTTATTACAATTACTTTTATTAAAATATAATGTTTTTAATGATACCAAGTCTCCGAAAACTTTTCTCCTTTTGATTTTCCCGGTGTGCATTTGCAGCATGCAATTAATCCAATGAATTATTTTATTTTTCAAATATTTTTCATCAAAATTCAATTTTTCGTATCGAATTTCTGTAGTGGTACCAAATTATTATTGAATTTTAATTTATAAGGTGTGCATTTTACAACAAAATATTTGCTCTCCCAATTACTTCTATTAAAATATAATTTTTTTTATGAGACCAAGTCTTTAAAAACTTTTTTCCTCCTGATTTTCGTGGTGTGCATTTTAGCATGCAATTAATCCACCGAAATGTATATTTTTTGAATATCTTATTTTAAAATTTAATTTTTTATAATAATTTTCGTAATGCCTCCATACTATTGCTAAATTTTAAGTAGTTTAATTTATAAGGTGTGCATTAAATCCAGAAAACTAATTCTTAAATTAAATCTATTAAAATATAAATATTCTATTAATAAAGCTATTTAATTACATCGTATGAATAGGCTCACATGAACATTGCGAAGGTATATTATTGATTATTATTTGTTGAAAAGACTCTGGTAGTTGTGCACAGTGACTGGTATTCATCAGACTAGATAAGTAATTTAGATATCAAGAAATTGGTTTGGTTGCCTTATACTCGTATGCCCTAAGTGCCCGAGTATAGAGTAAGAGACGAAGACATCGAAACCCAGTTTACAATTCACTATTCAATTTTCCCATGTGTCCTATTGTACACAATATACCATTCTCTATTATACACAAATGTTACTCGAGGTCATATATTGACATTTTCTTTCATCTCCCATTCATCCGTGTGCTTTGTTGTCATTTATTAACTGTAAATTTACCACAATAACAACAGCAACAAATAGCAACCTGCATTAATAAATTTATTACAGTCGAATCACAAAAAGATTTCCATGCCCGTAAAAAACATCGCCATCATTCCAATACGCGCCCAACTACAACGTTAATGTCGACCGATACCTGGGGTACATCAGCAACATTTTTAGCAATCACACCATTAATTACCGACAGTGTTGATGAGGATAATGTTATACCAGAGGTCACTAAAAAATCAACGACTCAGCCAACGATGAATGACGTCGATATATTTAGTGTTAGCAGCAGTATTATTTTAAGCACACCCAGTACAACAAGTACTACTATTGTAATTACAACTCCTTCAACAACAACTACAAGCACACCACCACCACGTAAGTTCATATATTTACTTTTAATTGAGGCGAAACGGGCCACAAAATTCTTTATAAATTAAACCTATAGAGAAAAAAATTACCCCTAGATTTTTTTTAATTCCACATATGGGCAATATGGAAGTCATGGGGTAATTTGGGCCATGAAAAAAAATTTTAACCTGAAAATCGGCTAGAGAAATTTTTATTCAAATTTAATTTGAATTTTCATATTTGAAAATTAAAAATAAATTTATTGTCGATAAAAAAAAAACTATTTACATTTTTTCTCTCTTCTTTACAAAATTTATCTTAAGTTTTTTGATGTTAAAATACCGGTGATTAATGCATTAGTAAAACAAATATTTAAAAGTATTAACGCTAAAGATGAAAGACTGTAGGTAAATAAAATTTGAAATTTAAAATAAATTGTTTACTAGAATTTAATACAGAGAAAAATATTTATCGAATTTCCTTTTTGTTTTTTTACTATTCATGACTGACTTTTACCAACACTTTGATCGTTGGTGCGACATTTCGACAGACGCGCGATTCACTTCCGAGCCAAAAGGCATGTCTCAGCAGCTACTCAATCGCAGTAACACTGAGAGAAATTGGAAAAATATATATAAAGAGAAAGGAAGAAAGAAAGAAAGAAAGAAAAAAAGTGAATAGGAATAGTTCTCTCGGAACATTAAAAGTGTTATAGAATTTATATTTGAGTCAAGCTAGAGAATTGACGTAGAAAAGTGAAGAAATGTGAACATTTTTATATACTGATATATATGTATATATTTTCCTTTTTTTTATTTGTTTGTTTATTTACGTACGTTTATGTTCTTAGGTTTTTGTGTGTTTCAAAGACCGAGGCAAAATCATCAGTACATACGCGAGGGCAAAGGAAAAAGAGTAAGTACACTGAAAAGCAATTTACTTGGGCTAAAAAAATCTATTTTATTTGATGGTTTTTGTTATACTTTAGCCCCTTTCAAAAATCAAATGTCGTTTACAGTATTGGCATTTTAGTTTTTTTTTACAGGCTTACAAAGATCTTTAGTAAAGAAGAATTTTTTTATGATCATAAAAATATAGTTTTCATAAATTTTAAGTACATGGTTTAAATATTATCGTACATAAGAATTTTAAAAGTTTAATTTTTGTATTGAGTCAGTCAATTTCTAAAAATTCCTATTCATTCACTATACAGAAAATTGAATAATAGAAATTACTATCTAGTTATAGTAAAATTTTTACCATTAATCCGATAGTAGTGAATATCATCTAGATGATTGTATAAATCATCTAGATTGTAATATGTAGTATTCATCATATTTATGATAATTGTTACAATCCTGTATGTTAACTAGAGTTAACTATTATAATTAGTAATATTTATAATCCAGATGATAACAGTTGTCATCAGAAATTATAATTGTTACCATCCTGATAGTAACTGTTATCATCTTGATAGTAAATATTACCATCCTGATAGTAATTATTATCATTCTAATAGTAACTGTTATCATTCTGATAGTAAATATTACCATCTTGATAGTAACTGTTACGAAATTTATTGCAGAAGTTATCATCCAATAATTATTAATTCTAATGAAAAAAATTATAACACTAACTATTTTTGCATTGAAAAACGTTCTAATCATTCTAGATGATTGGAATTAAAGATTCAGCATAATAAACACAATTACTTAATTTTCTGAGTGTAATCAAACTTTTTATTAATTTATTTATTTTTCCAAACTGGAATTTGATTAATTTTCAGTCAAAATTTACTAAAGGTCTACGTACTTGGAACTATTAAAAATGTCGTTGACCCTGATTCTAAACAGTTACCCAAAATTTTATTGATATTGTTCAATAAAAATTCCTTGGGTATTCTATTATTTATTTTTTCGCTCAATGTAACAGTAGGGTAGACTTTAAACGAAAGGAAAGATAAACAAACTTTGATTAATCCGAAATAAATTTTAAAGCTCTATCGTGACAACGAGCCAGAATGCTCGGATCTGTGCCAGTGTGGAGAGGGTGTAACGCTTGTCTGCAACACGATTTGTGTCCAACCATCACCCTGTAAGACACCCTTTGCTTTTTACAATCATGCAGCCCCAGCTTACCAAGCTTTCCGAGGTCGATGTCTGTGTTACAGCGGTCGTTTTATATGTATGCGACCTTCTCCCGGTAAATATAAACCTTTTCTTTATTCATCAATTGAAAACTTACTAAAATTCTCATTATTATTTAAATAACCATTTGCATCAAATATATAACAAAAAAATTAAATTAAATTACTGAAACGAGCTGTTAAATTTATCTTTACTTTAAATATTGTTAACACAGTTACTGTAGATGATGAATAAACTTCAACTATATAAGTATAATTAAATTGTTCTTGTCATGTTCAAACAAACATCTTTGTGTTCAAACAGAAACTTACAATATTCCTCATGGAGTCTTCATGTTTCTTGGATACAGTGAAACAGACGAGGATTTCATGAAAACTTACAACAATTTAACTGTGCTGGACGCGGTTAACTCACTTGACAGCTTTATGCGTGAGGAAGCTAACAATAAGGTATATTATTTATATTATTTTTATTTACAATAGTTATGATAACAATTTATGGTGAATTTATTACGATCAGTTCTATTGTATTTGATCCTTTCAATAAAAAAATATAATAAGACATGATGATAAATTTACCAAAGATATATAATTATACAAGGTTAGATAAATTTAAGAGAATTCTTCTAAAATATGACAGCAAACTTGGAATACATGCTTTAACATCATCATAATGAGAATTACCGTCATCATTCTTATCATCCGTTAAACGGTCTAAAGTAGAATATACTTGCATCAACTTTACTGATGAGCCCAACAAATTTCGCGGCGAAAACGTTTTTTATAAATTTTAATATCCCGGGAAAAAATGATTTTGTCTAATCATATATTGTTATAGATGGAGTATATAGGGGAGGGGAAAAAAGGCCGCTTAAATAAAAAGGGCTTATATCATTAATGGTTCTCACTTGTTTTACTTCTTTCTAACCCCTTACCGTGTATTTGATCCCAATATGCCGCATCCGTGGAAAATTAAAGATCTTGAAATTGAGGACAAAATGAGCTCCGTAAAAAAAGTTTTAATATTTTATTTTTTTACCTCTGTTACCTTTTCTAGTCTTCTGCCATGTATTCGTAATCAATATGCTCCAAAAATAAATAATTAAACTTTGGGGCAAAATGGACTCTAAGAAATCTACTAAAATTCGGTTATTATTAAGTTATTATTAAAGCCGATATTCCTTGAATAAAAAAAATGTAGAACAATAATAATAATAATAATAATAATAATAATAATAATAATAATAATAATAATAATAATAATGTTAAAAAGGAAATTTTATTTTTAACAATGGTACAAAGCAACTGTTAGATATCATTCATTGTTTTATTATTTTCGGTAAATAATAACATGCACATAATTATTATAGTTATTATAACAAAGTTAATTTAATTAATTACATTCGTGTTAATACGAAAACATACGAGCTTGTTAACGGGTTCATTATTTATTCAAGTATTTTTTTTTTGTGTGCCAGACATTATTTTAATCAATGCGTTTATTATTGCTATCGTTTATTGATGTTGAAATTAGATACTCCCATACACATGAAAGTCTGATACTTTGTGAACATATCACGTTACTGATATTGCGCGCAGGTTATTTATGTGTGAATTTGATGTCAGTTACGTTGTTCTGATAATAATTATGTAATGGAGTCTTAAACTTTAGATGCTTATGTTATCAAACAAAATATTGGATCAAATATTATTTGCGAAATAGTTGCTGTGAATGTATTATATTTTAAAAGAATTAAATTAATATCTTACACTTTTTATATTAATAGTCTTTAAAATCTATATTTTAAAAAAATGAAAAATCATATAAATGTAACTAATTATTGTTGTCTTACATTAAAAAAAAATATTTTTCAGACTATGTGTACCCTCTTTTTATACAACGTCACACAAGAGAATGTAATAGCAGTGGCGCGACTCGGTGGAAATAATCCACCGCCTAATAGCAGTCAAGCCCAGAGCTTACAGCACCTGCTGCGCATCAAGGTAAGTCGAAAAAGCTAAATAAATTTCTTGCCATCTAATTCCATCACTCAAACATTTTTATGTACCACCAAAAAACTTACTTCTCTCTCAAAACGATACAGTAAAAAAATCATTTTTATTAGTGACCGAAAAAATTTAATACCGCCCGATAAATTTCAATCACTCAGCCAATTAAATTTAACAACTATAACTGCATAAAATATATTAATAAATATAATACATACATATATATTTACCGTACGATTAAAAGTTAATTTTGTCGTGGGATGCGAGCGATCGCTATGAAATTGTTTGGTTATGGAAATTAATCAAAGAGTCAACTGTTCGTGTATGCGAGAGCTTGTGACGAGCCGCAAAATATGAATAATTGAAGCTATTTGTGCGGTTTCCATTTATTTCACTACTCGTATACTGTATATACATTTTCTCCCATGATATTTCGATCGATTATTACTATTAAAAAAAAAAATATATAAAAATAAGAACCCCAATACCCATGGAAGCTCATGGATTAAATATCATACGTTCACGATTTAAAAATCACAATCAAATCTATACATATATATACATATAGATTTTTTTTTTATAAAAACATTGAATTCGCAGTTGATATTTTTCGTAGTTCTATTCACTTTCATACTCTTGCTTACTACACTTCCAATTAATCCAGAACGATTTAACTATTCAACATTCAAATATACTCTCTATTGTTTAAAACCTATTTCAATACGATTACCCAGGAGGTTAATTAATTTTCTATCTTTAATTAACGAGAAATTCATGTTTAAGTTGGTTTTTTTTTCTTTTTCTAATGTAAACTTAGTCTGTTGTTAGGACGAATATCTTTTCATTAAAATACTATAAATAGTACAATCGATTTTTTATAACAAACGAACGTTCAAATTATTTTCTTTTAATTAACTCTACACTCACAAGGCTTCTTTGTACTTTTCCCATTAGTCGACTTTTAATTGTCCAATTTCAATAAATTATTTTCTTAATTTACACTTCAAAATTAAGAAAAAATATACTCTATGAGTAAAAATTATTCCGAAAAAATTATTTAGAAAAATATGAAATCCAAAAAATTTTATTTTTTTGGAAATTTATATACTTTAATTTAAAAAAATAAAAAAAAAGTATTTTGAAAATCCAAAAGTGCACATCTCAAATGCTCATGTAATATTTTAAGTAGTCAGTTTACTTTTATTAATTACTGAGTCACGTATTTCTTGACAGCCATTTTTTGACAGTACGATAGTGGCAATTTTTATGTACCCACTGAGAAAAAAAATTAAATAACTATAATAGCAAAAATAAAAAAAGAAATCCAACCTCACAACATTTAATTTTTAATTCAATTTAAATGTTCAGTTTAAAAATTTTTTCCCGCGAAAAAAATAGTCGCTTCCAATTTGCACCACCAGGTATCATATTGAAACTGATCAAGTCTCAGCAGTAAGAAAAAAAAAAGTAAGCGCTTACAAAGCGTGGAATCGAGGTACTAAAAACTCTGTAAATCCATTTGTGAAAAAAAATGGCGAATTTGTTATTAGTTGAAACCAGAAATTTTGGACTTTCATTTAATTATTAATGAATGTGACGGTACCTAAGAATTAAAATCTGAAGCTAATAAAAAAAAATCAAAGTGATTCATCAACTCTTTCAAGAGATATCGTGCCCACGTACGTCCAACCAACTCACGTCCAAGTAAAATTATTTTCAATTAACTTTTTTTTTAATAACAGTCTAAATAAAAAAAAAAAAAACATAACTATGACAGAATTATTCATTGGAGTTTCATTTTGCAATTAGTGTTTTTTTTTTTTTTTTTAATTAAGTGGTATATAAAATTAGTGGTGATGATTGGTTGACCGAAACTCCGTTTTAAAATTTGGTGGTAGTAAAGCACAACCTCTCGCTTCGCGTTTAATATGTGCAATTTTTTATTGAAAAGTTGTAATTAAAAGTTAAAAAAATATTTAAATAGACCAATCACTTTAGTAATAAAAAAAAAGTTGAAAAGTCTCAATAATTAGCCGTAAATAAAGTAGAATCAAGTTAAGTTAATTTACGTATTTAAGTGACTACAAGTTTAAAATTTAAACTTTTTTACACACTGAAGATCCCTTTGATCCCAGTTTATTATTAGTACAAGAAGTACCCGCACAAGCTTTGGAAAAGCTCAAAAGTTGTTTGGGATAGACGTAAAACAGAGTTGGGTTTCTACATAGTGCATGGTTCTCGAAATTTAACGGACCCTGACCTCTTCTTCTCCTCCTTTCGTTCATCTCCTCGAGGGAAAGCTTAATCCCACCGTGGCAGTTTCTCAGAATCTTGAAATTACTGTGTTGGACTTTCTGAGAAGTCTAAATCGATTTTTCGTTAACTCGAAACTTTAAAAGCTATGGGACTCTTAGACAAAGCTAACAGTACTAACTATACACCTGTATGCTGTGTCTGTTCCTTACTTAAGACAACACACATCCTTACACTGCACCATCATACGAGCGTACGAGTAACTAATGTTATATATAATACTAGAGTCATGGGTTTATAACTCGAGCGTGACTCTATCGAATTATCAACTCAACATGATAACGATTGTATCGATAATTTAATTCAATTAAATCAATACACTATGAATTTCAGCAAATTGCGCCAAATACTTTTTTTTATTAATTAAATAAATAAATAAATATATAAAAAAATTACTCGAGTTACTTTTATTGCATTGAAACTTTTTTCCAATGCAAGTGCAAGTCTAGACTCGGAGCATTTTATTATTATTATTAATATTTTACTACTTTAATCCATAGTTTTATTTAACAATCAAGTTGTTTTATTTGCGTATTATTCCAATTAGTGTATACACGCTCATACGTTGGTTACAATGCAGAGTTTGTTGGTATACAGTAGCCTAGAGTCGTTTAGCCAATCCCAGTTGATTATCGACGTGTATACTATAGACTGCAATGTCAATCACTCAATAATCCTTAGAAGCATTGTATGTTTAGTAAGAAAAATATTTAGTAATTACATAAATATGGATTTTTATTAATTCTTTTTTACTTTATAAATTAATGAGGGAGTACTGAATTATGGAAAATTATTGTTTCTTCTTTTATTTTTATTTAAGAAAAATTTAGTCGGAGATAAAAACTGTTGATCGAAAGCACGGAGGATATTTAATATTTATGTTCATTTTATATAAAAAACGTGTCGGGAAAATTGATATTTATTTTTTCATGTGTTTATATATTTAGCATTTTAAATTGTTATTGCGATACTTAAATATTTGGTATGATTAAATTATTTTTCATTACTTCTTCACATTAGTGTTGATGTTTTATAAATTTTATTTAAATAATACTGAGATTTCATCAAGAGAATTTTATATAAAATTGGCGCCCAAAAATCTCATAGATTCCCGTAGAGAAAAAATGACAGTCCGACCGAAATTTTTGATTGACATTTGAATTTTTTTTTTTTTTACTTTCGGTAAAAATGAGCCATTAATGAAAGAAATTTTTGCTCGGAAACTTAATAGAAAAGTTCCAATTATGTCAAATCGGTTTAAAATAATTCGAAAAAGTAACAGTTATCTAGATACCTTCAGTCTGTCAAGTAAAATTTTATATACAGAAAGGAGTAAAGTTTAAAAATTACTCGTTGAATAAATAATGAAGTTTCAAGTCGTTCATTTGAAATATTTTTACATTTGTAACGGAAAATTTTTAATTTATAAGAATAATTATATTTAAATAACACTTCGCATGGATACTTTAACATTTTTCAAAAAAAATTCCCGGGTTAAAAAATATTGTTTTCAAACTATCATTAACTGCCGACATTTGTAACAAAAGACACTAAATTAATGTTAAAAAAGAAACATAATCAATTCTGGACCATAGAATATTTCTTATAAATACTCTCTAAATCTGAGTGTATATACACTACTTTTCAGTGGTTTTCACTGTTTCAGATTTAGAGAGTATTATCCATAGATAGAAATATTACGAGTCTATAATTTAATCTAGTTTTTTCTTTGAAAATGTTCAGAGCTGAAATTTTTCCAAGTTCAAGAATTATTCTACTTTTGTCTGCCCATAACGCAATCGTCTTACAAATAACAGATCAAAAACAGCTTAAAATTTTTACAAAAAATCAAAAACAGATCAACTAGTTCAAATACAGACCAATTAGTTCAAATTCAGTCCAGTTAGACTACAATCAGATCAAATTTTTCGACCCAGGTTGTAAGACACAAAATTGCTCCATTCCCATGGTGCTCCGTTTTACAATTTTTTTAAAAAATTGATCGAGACTTATGCTTCTTCTTTCTCTTTTTTCTCTCTCTCTCTTTCTATATATATATATATATATATATATATATATATATATATATATATATATATATATATTTTAAATATTAATCGCGAATATTTTATCGTTAATAATTAAGGTCACACAGTATGTTACCACGAAATATATCGTGACTGTTAGCATTTCGATAACACAAGTACAATACTGTTAAAGTGCTATAAAAAATTATAAAACATAAAATAATAATAAAAAAAAAAATATTAAGAATAATGAATTTGCGAAAATAAAATCACGCGATTACATAATTTTTTTTTTTTAAATAGTTTGTTATTTTAGAAAAAAAAAACCATGAGTACTAGAAGATAGAACACTTGGAAAAACTTTAGATAAGCAGTACACTAAATTATCAAAAGAAGCTCTTAGCTCCATAGTGCCGTTCGTTCCTTAGCGAACAAGAGAAAGAGAAAAAGAGAGAGGGAATAACGTTACTTTTGTTGAAAGACGAGGATCGTGGGGTGAAGTAACGGTTGCCATTCTTCAACTATACCTTACCCCCGCACATACTAGTGTGGTTAAGTCTTTCGAAAGAGAAAATATATTGGAAAAAATTCCTTATCTAGGTCACAAAAGTCTATAAGAACATTCTCACCCACAAATCGATTAATCGATCATCAAAAAATCACGGGACTATAGTTTTTTTTTATCGTCATCATCGTCTTCCTTTATCGAAGTTGATAAAAATATTAAGGACACGTGATTTTTATCTTGCGCTAGAAAATCATTTTTTATGATTCAAGTCATGGAGATAGTTCTCATTAGAATGTTATGATTATAATCATGGCAGTTTTTTTTTACCATAAAAAAAACATAAAAATCATTAGATATCATTATTTTTATTTTTTCAACTACAAATTTTTCAAGATAATGATTTTTATGATTATAATTATTTTCATATTTTACTAGTGATAGCCTTCGTTCTGTTGGTCGTCTTTTGAAATTCTTGTAAAATAATTTTTTTTTTACCGAGTTCTTGATTACATTTAAATATATGTGAAAAAAAAAATATTAAGACTTCAAAGTAAACTTTTTTTTTAATACTTTTATTTAATGATCGAAATGTCCCATTCAGTTTAAAAAAAAAAAATTTATTTATTCAGTACAAAGTAATATTTTTTTACTATAGAATTAAAAATAATACTATTATCGAATTTTAAATCAATTAATGATAATGATCAAATGTTTGTCATTAGCTAACAGTAAATACATAAAGACCCAAGTCGATAGTATGTTATTTCAAAGCCGTCATATATTTTCGTAACGAGGACAGAAATAGTATAATACATACCTAGGGCAGTAAAATAAGAAAAGTCTTAGATCACATGTTTGTCAGCCTCAGCTTCGCCTCGACCAACAATTACATGTGATTTGAGACTTTTCTTATTTTATTAGCCTAGGTATGTCATATACTACTCGGAAAAAACAGAATATTAAAAATTAATAAATAATAGTAAAAAGTGAAATCTGTTATCAATAATTAGTACTATTAGTGCTTAATGCAAAGTAGTTTACTAATTTTTGTAGATTCCTAAAAACTACCATCAATTATTTCAAAAAGTAACTAAATATTATTACTTTTATGTATAACACGTGACTTATTAGTGAAAGTTAATTACTTTATGGCATAATCTATGAAAAAGTAATAATTGGTCAAATTAAGAATTGCTATCTTAGATACTGATTTTTCCAGCCGAAAATTGAAAAAGTTACAAACTTTTATTTTATAAATTCGATGTCACTGATCAATTATTAGCTTAAAATATCATTTATTCATCATTATAAATTAATTTACAATATAGATGAATCAAATAAGTGATAAATAATAAAATGAAAAATTAGTATACTTGATACTGATTTTTTGCTCATAAAAATACCGAAAATTTTTAACTCTTATTTTATAAATTCTATCCCATTGTCTAATAATTAATATAAAATGTTATTTATTCGTTATTATAAATTAATTTATTGTATAGATATATCGAATAAGTGGTAAATAATACAATGAAAAATTAGTATACTAGATCTTTATATATTAATATGTAAGTTGACTAATTTTTCGGTTCCTCATTTTTAAAATTTTTCTATGTTTATTTGAATAGTAATAACTGCAGATAGCAATTTATCGATTCTTTTTCATATTAATTTTAATATACGAAATTACAAATTTAGTTCTTCTATGTGTATCAAATTTTAATATAAATAATAGCCATTTTGTAATATATATAATGATCCTGGTTTGATATTAGTATCGAATATACTAATTGTAAGTCGAAAATAAACTACAAACTATTAAAATTTTGAGCATCATTTTTTTCCGTGTATTAACTCGCGACAAAAGTAAATTAAAGACTTTCCATACACGGTCAAAAAATAGGGGTAAATCCAAGCGGTGTAGGTGTTAAATTTTAACACCGAAAGCGGTGTTCAATTGAGTCGATTTTTATTCGTATTGTTCGTATGAACATAACATTAAGAAACTGTTAATTTTTTATCGAATAAAATTTTTTCATTGTCAAAAAATAAACCTATTGAAAATATTTAAATTGCGTAATTTCATCGTGTTAATTTAACACACGACAAATCTTGAATATTTAATACCAAAATTTAAACATGGGCGATTTCTTACACAAATAAAAAATTTTTTTACTGTGTACACTTAGTAATTTTTATAATAAATGGCAACAAAACGATGTCCTTAAATTTTTTAGTAAAAATCTATAATATAAAAGTCAAAGAAATGAATAAAAAAAATAAAGAAAAGACAAACGATTGCAGCAAAGTCTTGGCGTTAGGGAAACACGATGAAAAGTCGCATACCAAAAATCGATACGTTAGACTTGGCAATAGGGTGGTTTTATTGGCATTGTGCCAATGTTACCTATCTATGTGGAACACCTGGGCGTATATATTTATCCTAGCCAAGAGCTCTCGACGGCTAGTATAGAGCTCATGTGGTTAGTAGAGAAAATAAATATGCATATATAAGAACGTAAGTTTGAGCTGGCGCCCAACCTGGGGTAAATCTAACTGTATTCACTATTCGTGTTGCTGCAGCAATTCATTGAGGCTTGACGATGCATTAGAGCATTTTCTTAAACGGCTAAAGCTCTCTGCAAGCTTTCTTTGACTGCCGACAGAAACCGGAAAGGTGACTGCTACCTGGAACCCTGAGGTAGTAAACGCGCCCAGTCAGCACGCTCCGGAAATCTCGATTTATGCGCGAACGCGCGAATCTATTTGTTCTGAGTAAACTCAGCTACTTGAATAGCTTGTTTAGGTAACTACGACTCACTCATTATTATGTCGCCGTTAATATATAATTATAATTATTTATATTTTTCGTTAACAGGAAAAATAAATTTCTTATTTTGATATAAATATAATTAAATACAAGTTATTTATACAATTTGTAGAACAATCAATTCATTTGTATTTATTTAAATAAAAATAAACTCGAGAAAGAAAAAATCCGATAAGAAATGATAAAAAAAAAAAAAAAATAAAGAAAAATGAGAAAAGAAAGACGTAATAGTCTGACGTAATCATTGAGCCAACTACTTAACAAAGTAAAGAATGAATAGAGAATAATAAAAAAAGGAGTATTGAATCGAAGTAATAGGTCAGGTTGTTTAAAGAAATTGATTACAAAGTCTCTCAAGTCGAATAGTTGAGTTTTAAATTTCCATAATAACAATGATATTCTGTTTCATTAATTCAGACTCGGGGTGACAAGATCTCCGATAGACTTGTTTGTGTCGGTCTTTAAATGCAATTATTATTATTATTATTTTATGATACTTTCATTTATAGCCTTTCATGCTAAACATCCTCAATAAAGACAGACATACTAACAAGAATACAAAAGATCCTCATGCATAACTGATAACTCATGACTCATGACATTACCATTTGCAAACGTTATCTTAATGAATATGTCATATCACATGTTTCGTATATTCTCCTTGCATCTCAACATTTATATACTTAAATTTAACGTTCCTTATGTAAATTACTGATATATATTATTTATCATATATATATTTATTGTTTTATTAATAAAACGTGATTTCAAATTAGTAAAAAAAAATTTATTCAGAATAATTTATAAAAATATTAAAAATTTTGTCTTAAGGTAATTCACTCGCTACTATTGTTTGCTATTGTTTACTCTCTCATGTACTGTTACCTCCTCTTCTACTTGATATCGCTTACTCGCTCTTTCTCGTTTTGAATTGTGAGACAGATTCCTTTGAATATTTATCTTTTTCACTAATCGGTGGTATGATTATTTTTAAATTTGGATTTTTTTTCTGTAATTTGTTAGTTTTTTGAAAGTTTCTTCAGTAAAATAATTTGAAATATACGTGAAAATATGACTTTTGAGTCCGAGCTACTACTTGTCAACTGTGTAGACTTTGATTATTAATATCTCGCTTTACAAGCGGTAAAAAATAGTGTTTTTTTTTTAAATTCCATGCATGACATTTACCTTAATAGCATATATCAATTGCATGGAATATCTATGGATAGTCGGTTTACGAGTGAACTACCTTAGTTATCTTTTTAATTTCCTGTTGTGAAAATTTAAATTTAGAAGCAAAGTAAATTATCAATTGATGTTTGATTTTCGAAACTTTAGTTTGTAACAGATGACAATATTGGAATTTGACATTGTAGTCTTGATTAAAATTATTTTTGAAGCCTCTTCGCACTGATTACCCGTTTATTCTGAGTAGTTCTTCTTGGTACCACTGCTAAACAAAGTGAAAAAAAAAGTTTTAAGTAATTCGCGAAACAATATTGATTGAATAAAGTACATCATAATCCTTTATCTTTACGAGATAAGAAGTCTTAACAGCATTTAAAAATATCGAGTGTAATCTCTGTAAAATTAAAAACAAAGTTACTAGAAAATTAAAATCTCTTTACTTGTATTATTTTTTTAATGTCCCCATTTTGCCCCTTCTTTTTCTAAACACACTTTTTTTCTTAGCATTACTCTACAAAAGTTTTCTCATGCTAGTTATTTTATCGACATTTGCCTACGTGCTTGGGACGTTATTAAAATTCCTCGTTTCCCCGTTGAGAATTGACGACTCGCCGATTTTAGTCCTGACCCACAGGGGATACCCGTTACTACTTTACGTTCACTTTCTATCCCTTTAATTCCTTTCCCATTCTCTCTCTTTTACTCAACAGCGCTAACTTCTGCTGAATTTCTCATTACCGGCAAGAAAATTAATTCCCTCGGTACACACAAACACGGCCCACTCTACCCCCCTCTCTGTACGGTGTTAGTACTCGTGGCGACTAGACGGTGAGCATATATAGTTACACAGTTAGTCGCATTTTCAAACGCCATTCTCGACCGTGTAATCGCGATGAGGACTGAAAACTCACTGAAATTACCGTTTGTACCAACACACATGAATTTCTTTTTTTTTTTTTTGACTCGTTAGACTGTATCTTTTTTTTATTACTTGTTTATCACTGTTATTACTATTATTACTATTGTTTTTTTTTTTTTTTTACGATATGCTCCATATTGTTGTTCTCTTCTTGCTCGTTATTGTGAATCACGTAGCGCGAAATCTTTTCGAGTAGTAGTTAACGAATACTGATTTGAGAAAACTTACAAAAAAAAAAAAAAAAAAAAAAAGAATTTTTCTGGGTGATACAAAATAAAATGAAAATTTTTTTATTTGTTCTTACTGTGATATTAATACTTAATAAAATAAATATGAGTCTTTAGCCCGTAGTAATTTATTAGTTATATTAAGTGACTAGGGATAAAACAATATGAATGCAAGCCAATGTGAAATTGACTCTGCGTTCATATTGTTGTTATATTCGCAATTACCTGAATATTTTTTTTAACATACGTATATATTCGATTAGTAAATTATAAGTCATAAGTTGACTAATTGTTGATGGTAGAGAAGCGAAGTTGAGGTTAAATAAATTAGTTAAACTAGTAAAGGAGTGAAGCAGATATTACAATAAATAATGTAGCGAGTGTGTGACTGATATTACGAAATTTATTATTCATTCGAAATGGTGGTGCAGAACCAGCGCTAGAAATGTTTTGTCTGATAACACAATTACTGTTACTACTAAGTAACGTCTGTAAATGAAATGTTTTTTTTTCCTGTCTTATTGATTGAAGTTTTGTTCATTAAACTACTGAATGAAAACTATAGACGTAAATAAATAGTTAAATGAAATGTTTATTTATAAAATAATTGTTTTCTTACAATTATTAATATTTTTTTGTAATTATAAATTTTATTTTATTTTGTTATGCTCGTTATTTCTTATAAGAAATTTTCAGTTACAATTTGAAAATTTTAATTTAATGACATTGAATTTCAAGTGATAAAAAATTTTATGAACAAATTTTTTTGAAATGTTTTTCAAAGATTCCAAAATCACTTTTGTATATATAATTGAACATTATTTTGAATTTTTTTTGTTAAAATTTTCTTTATGTTAATTACCTTAATTAAAATTCAAAAAATTTTTTTTTATCTTTTTTAGGGGGTACCCATTTTGCCCGCAAAAATGAATTGTTTTTTAACCGCAACTGAAAATTTTTTCTATTTACTTTGAATATCGCGTTGCCTAGTATTTACGCAAATTCCTTTTTCAAAACAAAATGGCGGATAAAAATAACAATATTTTTTATTATATAGTGCTCCACAGAATATATTCTGTACATATATATATATATATATATATATATGCCCAAAATAATATTCATAGATAGTAAAAAATAACAACAAATAGAAAAAATTTTTTTTCTGCTTTAATTAAATTACAAAAATAAAGTTCATCGGACCTTAAAAATCTAAATAATTCTATCGGATTTTTTTCAACACAAAACAATTTCGATTGTAAGCAAAAAATAAATTTTGTTACATAATTCTGTGAGTTAAATACGAATGTATTGCGAGTACGATGCCGAGATTTAAAATTAAATCGCATATTATTAATCCTGTTTATCAGAGTACTTTTTTTTATAATAATGAACTTTTAACATATATATATATATATATATATATATATATACATAAATATATGTTGCTTTAATTAAGTCGTACAAGAATGAGAACTTATAAAAAAAAAAATAAATACTGCTTTGTAAAATATTTTACGCTCTAAAAAACATGATTATCCGATTGTGAAACAAAAAATTTTAGTGATAGACAGAAATCGAAGCTTATCGCACTGCTATCCATCAAAGCCAAAGGGTTTGGAAGTGTACTCGGTAGCTTAAGATCAAAGTAAAGAAATCGAAATAACTTTCCCGCCTAGTACAGACAAAAGTTTTTTAAGGTACAAACTGCATTGTGTAACGAAAAAAACAAAAAAAAATATTGATTCTCATTAGTCTTCAATAGTTAAACTCAAATCAACTTTTACGCATTGAAAATCGTTCTTTTTTATTTTTAATTGCATTGAATCTACAGTCAATGAACTCCAAACTAATTTCCGTCTATCAACAATAAATTACCTCCGACAATTGACTTCAGGCACAAAAGTATAGTTTTTTTTTCTTTTACTTTTAAATAAATTCTATTGAAAAAAAAAAAAAAATTATGCGCATGTTACAAACTCCTTTAATGCATACGCAGTTGAAAAAAAAATAGCACGAAAATAAAAGAATATTTTTATTTAAGTAAAATAAAAAATAAGGAAAAAATCTAAGAAAAAATAAAATATTTAAAATATTACGAAGAATCGGTTTAAAAGTAAGTTTGTGATACAAAATAAAAGGTTAGTACCTCGGACGAAATTATGGCGTGCCGCGCTACTTATACGTACCCTCTACTTAATCAATAACGACACAGACTGTCGTTCATATTTAAAATATAAAAAAAAAAATAAAAATTTAAACGAGAATCAACGAGGCAAAAAAACTAGTAAAATAATAAAATAGAAAAAAAAAAGAAAATATAATAAAGTCTAAGAATGACATGCAACGCACTAAGTTGACTTACACGGGGGATTTTAACACGTGAAAGACGTCCGGGAGCCTATAGAAAATGCCTTGTCACGCAATGTAAATGAACCTCTCCCCTAAATAACTCTCTTTTGCCGTTTCTTATTATTTATTATTATATACTTTTTTTTTTTACATATAGCGTTTTTATATCGTTTTCAGTGCTCACGAAAGCCTCAAGATTTAAGCACGATCTTAATCTTAAATTTTACTAATCGTAATCCAAGTGATTTAACTTTACTATTTTAATTTTATTGATAATATTTATTTGTTTCTCTGTAATTTATTTTTAGTTCATAGAAAGAGAATTTTAAATTTATTTAGAGTAAAAATAGTGATTTGGTAAAATTAAATCAGAGTTATTTCAATGCAGCAAATGTGAAAACCCGAGAAAATAATTTTTATATAATTATATAAAATTATATATAAACGTCTAGATAAAATTATATCACCGTTTTAGCCATATATAATTTTGTAGTGTTATATAATTATATATGGTGTCATATATTTGTAAATGGTTGTATATGATTATACATACTTTTTTATACTTATATATAATTATATATATATATTCGCGACTACCTCAATCAAAGAGACTAATAGTTCATTAAATCGTGACATAAATTAAAAATGGAGTAATTTAATTTAAGTTACAAGTTGAATAGTTGGAGTAACAACATCAATAACAATAATAATAATAATGATAATGTTGATAGAATATTATGCGATTATTGTAGACGATCGATATGACCAGAGGTCATTGGATGAATCAGCGAGCCGATCAGCTCGGGCCGTTTATCCAACCGCACGACAATTGACTATGGAAATGGATGGACGGTGAAACAGCACGAGTGCTAGGGCACCCGAGAATGAGGATAGATAGTAACGAAAGAGAATACGAGATAGAGGTATATGGGAATGTCTGGTTAAGCTATCATCGGTCTTGCTGCTGGTACTCGAGCGATGCTCTAGACGTCGATGTTCCCTTCTATATCTACCTCAGGGCAATCCAATTAACCTATCATTAATAAGAGATTCACATTCGCAGCTTCCAACTTGCCTTGCTCTACTCAGAATCATTATTATCATTATTATCGGGAAAATGATTACTCCTTTTATCGACGCGTTTATGTATAATATTAATCATTTAATGCGAAATGTGTGGGCTTGCAGCTGTACATAGCTGTGCATAGGAAAGGGAGGGGTAAAATGGAATAGGGGGAAAATGGGGCAGCTGAAAATTTATTTCTATTCACTTTGAATATTATTAAAAAAATAATCTGAAAAACGGTTGACTCTGTGGGCCAACTCTAAAACTTCTTGCAGTTTTCGAGCTTAGAAAGCTCGAAAATGTTATGATTTGCAAGTTTTTGATCTCTTGGAAGTCAAAAAATGTTTACGTTGTCGTTCAACCAAAAAAAATACATTTAGCCTAAAAAAAATTAATTTTTGTCATACGATATCTTTGGAACGAATCAACCGATTTGAATTTACTTGGCGGCAATCGAAAGGGCTCATCAAGACTTAAAACTGCATATACTTCGACGCAAATCGGACAAGTAGTTTATGAGTTATATGAGAAAAACCCGAAAAAAAAAAAATTTTTTTGTTTTGTTTTTCGTATAACTCGTAAACTACTCAACCGATCAACTTCAAACTCTATCCAGATCTAAGTTTTGGTAAGCTCTTTCGATTGCCGCCAAGAACGTTCAAATCGGTTGATTTGTTCCAAAGATACCGTATGACAAAAATTAGTTTACACACATCCATACATACACACACAGACATCCATCCAGAAATAGTCAGAATAATTTCCTAGGACCTCAAAACATTGAGATCTGAGGAAAACTCGATTTTCGAAACTCGGATCGAAACCAATAACTTCTCTTTATTTAAAAATTTTCAATTTTCATAGCAATTTTCATAAGTTAAAAATATTCAAAGTATTTAAGTTCCCGAAAACTTACTATTTCCTCACTTACCCCGTTTTGTCCCTTCCTCCCCTATATCTTGGACCAACAAGATACATCAGAATATAAGTGAATAAGAACTTGGTATATAGTGGGTCACATGTGGGCATCTTTAATTGGCTCTTTAGTTATAAAATAACGCATACATAAAAATTTCACAAGCTTTTATGTCCACCCACGGTCATCTCGTAAAATGTTTTAAGTGTATAAAAGATGGTCATTTGGTCTGAATATAAATAGAATATTTAATTAAATTAGTTAAGCAAAATATATATATATATATATATATATATATATATATATATATATATATATATATATATATATTATTTAACAGTTAAAATAAAATAGAGAATGAAACTCAGTGCATAAAAAATTAATTAATTTTTTGTGATAATTATTTGTCGGTATTACGGGATTTAAATTCTGATTTTATAATAAATGGATAAATTTAATAATTGGTTTGTAAAAAATAATAAAAAAGTAATTGAGAAGGAAAAATAAATAAATAAAAAAAAGACCGTAGTATTTTATTTTTAACTTGCGAAAAATAAAAACCGCAAAGAGAGGATTTCAGCGGGAGGAATGAGATCAAAATGCGGTACGGGATTATGGCGGCGTGGAGTGTTAGTGGAAAAGGATGAGAGGGGGCGTGAGACAAAAGGGGTAGGATAATTCCCAGCATCCGGTGAGAAGACCAAAGCTGGGTACAATTAGCACAGGCGATATGTAAAATGAATTATTATCCTGGGTTGGTTTTCGGTGGAGCTCGAGTGTGTGAGTGCTGATAGAGTGAAAGAGAGAGCTCGTTATTAGTGGGTTCCCAGCAGAACGCTCGATTCAATTGTACCAAAACATACGCTGGCAATTAAACTGCCGAATTGACAACCAAATATATTTTTATTTATTTTTCATTTCTGACGTATTTAATTACACTGAGAAAATTGATTTAAATAAATGGGTAAAAAATTAATTGAATAAAGAAACTTTTTTATTTTGCAATTTTTATTATTATTTATTTACTTATTTATTTTTTTTTTTAAATTTAATTTAACAAAAATACTAGATCTCTAGAGAGATACAAAAGTTTTAGAATTTTACTCGCCGATTGCAATATGACTAATTTGCCCAAAGGCAACTAGAGAAAAATCGTAAAAATTAATTGAACGATCGTGTCTAAAAAAATTTTATTTTATTTTTTATCCAAATAAAAATAAATATTGTTTTCCGAGATGTTTTCACAAATAATTTTTAACGTTTAAGTTTTTTATAGGCGAGCGATAAAATACTCGAATATTTGAAATAAAAGGATAAATTACAAATAGACGAAAAATGGCGGTAAATAAAAAAAAGTAGTATTGAAAAAAATGATTACGGTATGGCACCTTTTTGAACCTTTCTACCGGAAATTAAAGATTCAACGAGCCGTAGGTAATTCTGGGTAACAGACTCGAGAAACAAGAAAAAGAGAGGAAGAATCGTGGAGGAGAAATGAGAGTTGGAGAGACGGCACCCGGTTATAATGGAAATCGATGGTGGAATGCGTTAGTTGACCGGCGACTACGTGCGTTGTCATTAACTTCAGCTATGCATTACTGGATAAATTCCGATTCCATTCCATTTCTCTGTCATCTGCAATCTCATTAACTACATCTGTCTTAATGAATAATTATTAATTATAAAATCGATAAATTAATTATTTTTATTTAAATTTACACTACAAAATTTAGTGATAATTTAAAAAATTTTTGCACCCAAAAAAAAAATTTGTAAACCTGATTTTAGATTCAAAAAATTTCAAGCAGCCCATTTTGCCCCATGTGTATTTAGTCTCTTATATGTACAGCAAAAAAAAATTTTTTTTTCTAGTTCAGATCTCTCTTTTTATTTTAATTAATGAAAAATTACGGTAGGTCCATTTTGCCCTCATTACTAAAAGATATGAAAATTTTCTGTAGGGTCATATCTTATAAAATTTGTAAATTAACCTATAAAATTTAAACCTGTTAATTTCATACTTAAAATCAATTTGTATTTTTAGGATGCAAAATTACGCACAGACCAACTTAGTGATTAAAAATAAATATTAAATTATTTGGTCTTAAATTAATATCTCTGAATAAATAAATGAAATAAAATGAATATTCAGATGAGATTACACAATACTAATATAATTTAAATGGATAACTTTCAGGAGGAATGCGGTGCAATGCTCCAAGACTTAAGTGATAAAATAAACAACAAACACCAAGAGGTTCACACTCATCCCCTTCTATCCATCTTCAAAATGGCCGAAGTTGAGGTGAAATTGCCTGAAGGCAACGGAGCAACAACAATTGTAATAAAAATGTCTCCATTTAAATTAATATTTATTTTACTTACGACAACACTCATACAGTGTATCTTATTAACAACTTTTAATCACAATCACCTCAATAATGGCTTCACTTCGTGACAGAGAACGTAGTAGACTCCATTATAAATGTTCTATTGAACAAACGCAACAGGAGGTCCATATGATCTCAAGTTATTCTACGAATCTGTACAACAAAGTAAAGCTTGAGGAGCAATTTATAGTAAAAATGTATAAAGTTCATTTTTATTTGTTAAGTATGTTTGGTAATTATCGTACGAATGGGGGGTGAAATAAATCATCGTTATGTATTTTTTTTTTTATAGAAAGCAGCCTAATTGTTTTCTTTCATTTTTAGTTTTTTTTTTTATTTATGCATCAATAAATTTTTCAACTGATATTTTTTTATTTGTTTATACAATTGTATATACTTGTAAAAAAATATATATTCAATTTAAAAAATTTAGTAATAAAAAAAAAAAATATTATAATTTTTTTTAAACATGACGATGAATTGTTTAATAGACAAATAAAACGAATGACAATGTAAAGTTACTAATGAGTAAACTACTTAATAGACATGGCTTAATGAAATAAATAATTAATCTTAATTAAGAGGACGAGAAAATAAGAAACTAATCAATTTTAAAATATTATAATAAATGGGACATAGTGTTTATGCAAACGTTTCTACTACTTGATAAGCAAATAAATGATAATAAGAAAGGAGAAGTATGTAAATGACGTGACAAAGGAGGCTGTATGATAAATATGTCAATTTAGTTGAACAATCGTTCGATGTAAATTGTCGGGTGTACATGTTAACTAAATTAGTAACTACTAATACTAATAGAAAAATAATTATAATAGAAACTGTTGACACTTGATACTTTAACTCCCTCACGGTCAGTTTAGTTGTTGATTTTTATTGAAATTTTTAATTATTTAAAGAGGACCATTAGTGTGATCGCTTGAAAAAAAGGTGACGGGAATTTTTTTTAAAGAAAACTACTGCATAGAATATTTTTATGTTTTATGGATATATTTTTGGATATATAATGAATACGAGATAAAATTTTTGGACCAAAAAATTCAAAACTCAGCGAGTTATTCACAATCTTTCAAAGCTCAGAAAAAAAGTCCCTACTGCTGCAGTGATAGCGACTTCACGGTGCCGGAAATCAAAAAAACCAAAAAGTTTATTAAACTAGAAAGTATTTTCTGTACCATGACCCTCGGGCTGAAAAAAATTGAAATTTAACAAAATGGCGGGTTTTTTAAAAATAATTTCAAATTTAGCGCGAAAATTTGATGATTTTTGGTCTGGCAAAATTACATTTTTGATTCGATTGGAAAACTGGAAGTTCATGGTACGTAGAAACATATATATAAGAAGCTGCGATTCGAATCAAATCAAACGAATGATTTTTTCAAAATTTCACACTAGTGATCCTCCTTAATATACTGAAGTTTTCATAATTTTTAAATATCAAAAAATAAAAAACAATTTTCATCTATACAATCTTAATTAAAATATCAAAAGCAGTAATGATTATGGAAACTATTATAAAAAAAAAAAGTATTTTTTTTACGTAAAAATTTTTTTATCATAAATAAAAAAACAAAAATTAAAGAACGTAAAAAATATCGGGAAGGAATATCGTCGGCTGATGAATTTTTAGTTGAAAAAAATATATATAGATGAAGTGAAATTGAGCTTCGACCTAGACATGATATAAGATGAAAAAAAAAATGAAGAAGTATATAGATGAGATGAATTGGTCAGCCTCAGACATTCATAGAGCATATATAAGTATAATCTAGAGAGTTGAGTCAAGACGTACGACCGTGAGCCAGAGTACCAAGTATGACGTGGTTATCGGAAAAGCAATAATGTAGGGAGTTTATGATACAGCGAGAGCATGTCACGCGGTAGGGCCGGATAACGAGCATATATACACTACATATAACACTTGTCTCTCTTTCTCTTTACTCAGGATATACATATATATGATAGCAGTAAAGTAAAGAGAGAGAGAGAGAGAGAGAGAGAGAGAGAAAAAGAACCAGGGAGTAAATGTTAAGTTTAAACACGCGTGCGCAAGTGCGTTCCCAATCTATCACGCGTAATGTTTGGACACTTGTAACGATTAAAGGTGAACATATTTGTCAAGCTCACAAATATTATCTCATTTAGTTTTACCACAGCCATATAATAAATATAAATCTAAATATAATAATAAATAATCGGTGGTATATTTCGTCGACTGCAAATGTCTACTTGATATCGATACTTTTATCGTCGATACTAAAATTTATAGTTTACTTAAAAATTATTTTTATGGACTATAAAATTATTACAGCAATTATTTAATGCTAATATGAAGTAATGGTTATTACTGTTAATTTATTGGTCATTAATATAAATTTATTACTATTATTGAAAAATAAAAAAAGTCATTTTTTATAAAAATTTAGAGTTTTACAGTATAAAAAATCAGGAGTCAATAAGAATTTTATTTCAATCCGAATGAACTATACTTGGAGTTTCGGAGTTTTAAAAAAATCACTCCGCATAAAGAGTGAATGGGGATTTTTTCATGGGCGGATTTCGGAGTGATGCGATTTTATTTCAATCCGCATTCACTCCGGTCCGGAGTTTTGATACTTAAATAAATTTATGTTTAATAGAAACAGCTGTTAATTAGAAACATAATTATTTCAATAAATAATTTATTCAGATATTAATAATTAAACTTAAAATATTATGTTTTTAATTTATAAAATGTTTTAGTAACTCACTAAATTATAATTTCATATATATGATATATAGTGAAAATATTAAATTATTGAATAGCTATAGTGACATAGATTTTATGGGAATATTTTATACTTCGGTACAATATGAAATGTTATCTCGTGGTATGGTTGATGTGAGTCATACGACAGTTTGTGACTCGGTGGCATTATATTTGTTAAAGTTTTATTATCAGCTGGTTATAATTTTTAAAAATAATTTCGCGCGAAAATATGGAAAGGGAGCCCGTAATTATTTCCGTACTCAATATAAATGTCAAAATATCAAAGACCTGAGCTCACTATATATTAGTAATTTTTTTTATAATTAATATTTTCCGAAACTCCCCTTCGGAGTGAAATTCACTCCGAGGGAATTAAATAAATAAAATCATCCACTCCACGTTCACTCCGCAAATTTTTTTACAGTGTATAAAAATTTTTAAATGTTTAAAGTATCACTTAAAAATATCAAACGATAATTTAAAAATATTGATAAAGTTTAAGTTATTATTATTTGGTTAATTTATGAGTATATTACCACTAATTACTGTTATCAATCATTATCGTAATTAGTTTTATAAAGTTATGAGTATCGAGTATGATTATTTTAAATAATTTGTTATTTAAGGTAAAAGTAATTAAATTACTTTAGAAGGATAAATTTTTTATATTTATTCGCTAGGGAGCTACCCTAGTTCTGAGTGCGGAATTATTCGTATAAATTACTGGCCTACTTTGATAATTACGCAGTGATTGCTATTTAATTTGTGCTGAGTAATTAAATAAATTTATTTTTATTTTTAGATTTTATTTCTGTAATCGTTAAATGACGCCATTCATTTTTCTCACTGAAGAATTTTATTTTTAATTTTTTCTAAAATCAGAACTTGATAATGGAATTGTAAAAATAAAATCTCATAAATTTTTAAAATTAATTACTTATTTTAGCTGACGAATATTGTATTAACATAATATTTATAAATTTTATGCTCGAAAAAAAAAATATTGAGTCAAAAATCAAAAAATTTATTTACAAACACAATTTTTTTTTTAACAATTTTTGGATTTTTTTTTCTACAAATCAATTACAAAAAAAATAAAAATAAAAAAATGCACATGTTGGAAATTAAAAAAACCACAAGTGCAATTTTTCAAAATAATTTTTTTTTATAATTTATCATTTTTAAACAAATCCAAAAATTATTTGGCTAATTTCAGTATCATACTTATTTATATTCATAAATAATTTTTCAAATAATTATTACTCAATTAATTTTTTTTATCAGTCATAAATTATAAACGTCTCATTGACTTGACAATTAAATTTATAGTTCAAAAAAAATATTTTTTCTACAATATAAAAGTTATGAATATGAATTGCCATAAAAAAAATTGGTACTTGTGAAATCGTAGTACTAATTCCCGATACTCAATAAAAAAAAAAAAAAAACAAAAAAACTTCATTGACCGAAGTGTGAAGCAGTAAGCAAATAAATGTTTTGTCAGTAATTTGTTTTTACAGCAAACGATTGTTAGTTAGTTTGAGGAAATGAAATACAATTTGAATATCCAATAAAACTTTGTATTGTGAAAATAAAATTATGATTGACGCGGAATGTAGTCAGGGAACTGTAATCGATTAGGACGAGTAACTGTTTCGTTTTTCATCTATATACATACATACATATATATGTGACTTTTTTGACCCGATTCTTCAACATTGCAAAAGCCACACATAGATCATCCTCGTTTGCATTCAAAAATAAAAAAAAAAAAAAAAAAAAAAACTGGACATGTCCAACAGTCGACTGAATTTTACTAGGCCGATGATAAAAATTCAGCTATCAATTCCGCATCGTCAATAGTTAATAAAATAGTTATGTCAATGACTTTTGCTTTCCATTAAAATAACCACCGATAAAAAAAAGTTCATGTTAACAAAACAAAACGATAAATAAAAAATAATATTGGTGAGGTAGATAATATTTTATAAAACTTGACAAATATAAGTATTTGACAGATGGTTAAATGTCAGCATTTTTTTTTCTTCACTATTATTTTATACTTTATCACCTTGGCTATTTATAAGCAATGGTTTTTTTTAAATATCTATTTATTATTAAGTCTATTAATAAAAAAAAAAGAAACTATTTATAAAAATGCTTCCCGTGAGCACGCCTCCTCTGAAATGCACAATTAAACTCACAGAGACTTGGTTATTATTTTATACATACATATCAAGTATTTTTATCATATCTGTGGTTCTTCCAACGGATAATAATACACTTTAATTAATAATAATAAAATATATTGTGGATAATATACTGATGGTTTATATTTTATATTGGTAGATTTAAATGAATCGGTTGTAAAATTTATTTACACTGTAAAAAATTGTTAGTGAATACGGATTTTATTTGAATCTGAATTTACTTTGTTACTCGGAGTTACGGAGTTTGAAAAAAAAAATCACTTCGTTTACGGAGTAAATGGGGAATTTTTTTTAGTGGAATGATTTTGGAGTGAACTGAATTTTACTTAAATTCGCATTGACTCCAATTAGGAATTTTGATGTTGACAAAAACACCCTTTAGGAGTTAATTTCACTACGATCCGGAGTTTCGAAATTATACATGGTGACCACAGATTTTTGAAACTGAAATTCCGACTTTTACAGAAATTCCAGTCAAATAATTAAAAAATTCCAGACCATATGTAGTAATATTAAGTCATTGGAAATATTTATTTAATTCAAAATAAAATGCTGAAAGTCAGTTCAATAAATAATCAATCATTGCCGTTAAATGAAACTTTATTTTATTATTTGTCAATGTTCATCGGTTTTTTTTATTCATTAAATGAATAATTTTTTATTTTTTATTTTCAATCTATTTTTTTATATAACTTACTCTATAATAAAATATAAATCAATTTTTCATTTTCACTAGAATAAATTTTTGAACAGTTTTGACAGAAAAAAAAAATTTATCAGATTTTTTCAGTCAAAAAAAAAGAAAGTAAAAATTTTTCCAGCTTTGTGACAAATTCCCTAACTTTTCCCTGAATTTTCAGGTTCTTAAAAAATGTGGCCATGTATTGTAATAAACTCCCCTTCGGAATAAATTCTACTCCAAGAGCATTAAATAAATACACACCCGCTCCGCATTAACTCCGCAAATTTTTGACAGTGTAATTAACTGAAGAATTTTAATTGCGAGTATTTTAAGTGTTTTGTTTAAAATAAATATTATTATTATCAATTTATATGGATGGCTGATTGTAAAGGGAATAGTTAATGGATTTATTTGTATCGAGGGATAATACAAGTTGTAACGGAGATAAAATATTGCGGCAGTCAAGTAAAAAATTTAGTGGAGGCGTAAAAATTATGGGATATCGAATGCGGAAGTCCGAGATGTTCGGTGGTAGTTGCTGGGTTTGATAAGGAAATAGGTGCTAGAGAAATGATAGCAATGTAGAAAAGCTCCGTATCTAAGAAGAGTGATACGATTTTTATTGGACCTCTGTGCGTGTTGATCCCACATGCTCAGACTCGATGTTTTATATATGTACAAATAATATTCTTCATACTGACTAAAAGTTAAATAATATTTAAACTTTTTTTATTAATGTCAAATATGAATTTAGATGTTGAAATTAATAGATTATAAATATTTAATTATTTAAAAAATTTTTTTATAAAATTTTTGTTGACTAAATTCTAAAGACATATAAATTATTGTTAAAAAAAAATATTTGGGTGTAAATAATTATGACCTTATATATTTATTGTCTAGAAAAATGTTTTTAGGATCAATTAAATTATAAATAAATTTAAATTGCCGCGATTTGTTAAATTATTTACACGCAAATTATTTAAAAAAAAATATCAGGTAGAGTAAAAAAAAAAAAAGTAAAATGTATACATTGACTTTCTATCCAATTATGAGTTTTTCAATCTCTCAAATATGGCCTATTTTTAAAAATTGATTGTATTTGCACATTTCAGTGTAAACAAAAAGTAAAATAACTGGCAACTAAATAAAAATCCACAAGCTGACATAGAAACAAAAAATATTGACTATGTAGAAACATATGTCAACCGTCCGATACCGCGTGAGTAAACAGAGGAACATAAACACTCTAAAAAAATATGTGTAAAAAAGAAAAAAAACATGAGGACGTGCGAATATTTAATTTCTATGCCCGCGATTATTATCGCACGGCAGAAAGAAATAGAGTGAGTACACGGCTAAGTAAATAAAATACAACCGCTGTAACAACTAAAAAAATAAATTATTAAATAAATAAACAAAAGTATTCACGTGCACAAATACACAGTTTGAAGGACAGAAAGAATAATTATAAATAAGTAATTTAAATGGAAAATAAAAAAAATCGCACATGGTTGTTGCAATTTAACATATCAGGACTTTCTCAATTTAATGAGAAGTCAGCCAATTACACTGGTTTATATACCTGTGTAAAAAAAATTTATTTCCTTAAATGTTTCGACAGTGAGCTTCAAAAATTGAGAATGAGTTGAAAATTTTTGGAAGGTTAAAATAATTATAAGTGTGAAAGATTTTCAACTAGTGCTGACTTTTCTTGCGGGTTTGTGTTTTGAATTTTTTAACCAAAAATTTTTTGAATTAACAATTTTGAGTTCGTAATTAGTTCCAATCACTCATTTTTGAGATTATTTTTGACCGAGTCAACAAGTGAAAAAAAGTGACTTTTCAAAAAAATTCTAATAAAAATAAAAAAAATGTCCATAATTCCTAATTAATTTCTTTATTCTTTTAATGTCCTTCAAATTCAAAAAGTTGTCAAATCAAAGATACTGAAATTATCTTTATTAGACGAATATTAGACGTCTAATAATTTTTGAATTTCTTCAAAAACAATAAATTCAAAACAAAAAATATTTAAAAAAATTGCACTTATAGTTCTTTTAATTTTCAAAATGTGCATATTTTTAGTTTTTTTTTTTTTTTTTAATTAAATAGTTAAAAAAAACTCAAAAATTGTTAATTGTCTGCTAACTTCAAGATCATTCAAATCAAATTATTTTTGGTCAAAAAATAAATTTAAAAAAAACAAACGCTCTGGAAAACTTTCACCAGTTGAGAATTTTTCACTTTCTAATTTTTTCAAAATTCAGTGTTCACCAGAAAGCTCAAAATTGTCTAAATTTTGAAAGTTCTGTCATGAACGTTTTTGGAACGAATTTTTTTCACACGGGTATATATAGTATATATATATTTAATACATTGTTTAAGGTAGATTCAGTTTTTTCTATTTGTTATTACGATATATATAAAATAATAAAATAATTAAATGCAAATTTATGACACATTCGGAATAAAATATTTTTTTACTTAAATATTAATTTCTAGTGATAACTAATTTTATGTATTTAGAGTATTTAATTTTATTTTTAACGAAGGTGTCATTAAAAGCATTGTGGCAGGGGTCAGAGATTTAAAACTATTGTAGTGCCCAAAAAAAAAAATATTCAAATATATTTATTTATAATTAAGTTAGAAAAAAAATGTAATATTGTAAATAATTGTATTCGAATATTTTTTATTCTCAAGTAGTAATTTAGGAAATTAAAAACTTATGCTAGTAAATAAAATTTCTACATTACCAACAAAAAAGCTCAGATGAAATAAACGCGAGCTTTTTTGCTCGCGGGTAATTTAAAACTTATCGACTCACGATAAATTTTTTTTCTATAAAATTACTCGAGTAAAAAAAATTTTTTTTCAATCAATTGCTATTTTCAAATTTTTTCTAAATATTTTTTTTTTTTTTCTATAAATTGTTGATGTTAGTTAAAAATATTACAGAGCTCAAATTTTTGACTAAATTTCATAACCGCTCTATATACATACTCATTAATCGCGCATTTGTCACTTTAAATAATTATGTATTATAAAGATATATATAAATATATTTTTTATTACATAACCATCTGACCTCAGCCACATGAGTTTTAAAATATAAGACTACATTACGAATTAATAATAATAATTATAATGATTATTATTATTAATATAACTTTAAAAAAAAAAAAAATAATAATAATAAGTAGCGCTATGCTAAAAATGCTTATCCTCGGGTAGTTTTCTAAAAGAAAATCTAATACGAGGTTGTAAAATAAACTAAATAATAATTCCTAAAATTTATTTTTATAAATTTTTGGAATTTATGATTAAAAATAATTAAAAAAAAAATATCCAAGCTCAGGGTGTTTTTGAGTTATAGATTCGACACTTTATTTTACTAATACTTGAATCATTGACTTAAAGACATCGACTCCATTCCTTAACTACTGAAATGATTAATGTGTATGTAAATAAATAAAAGAATAAGTAAAGTAAACGAATAATAAAATAAGTAGGGAATTTTGTCAAAATGACAAGATAAATAGAAATACTATTGCAGTTACTATGGGTGGCTGTAGCTGAAAAAAATATATCTCTATTGCTGAATATTGCGAGTTTTAAAAACTTGCAAGTATCACGTCTGGTGATTATGTATATTATATTATATAAATATATGAAAAGGATGTGGTGGTAAATTAATAAATAAACAAATTGTTATAAGTTATTATAAAGACTATTTGCCGAAGTGGTGGTGAATAAAATTGAGATTAAAATACTGTCTCTTAATTGTTTGTATTTATTTCGACATTAACCTGTTCTTAAATCCTTTTAATTTTTAATTATTATACTGCAAAAGAAACCAGGGGTAAGTTCAAGTAATGTAGGTGCTCAAGTTTTTGGTTTTGAATTTCAACACCGAAAGCAGTGTTAAAATAACCGCTGCTAAAGTACCGGCGGGTAATAAGGCCTAGGCATTTCATGCAGTAGTATTCTCAAGAGGATACTCCGGCATGATATCAATCGTATTTCATATTTATATATATATAAGAAAAGGCCAGGCAAAACGGACCACCCCAAAAATTCGGTAGAAATTTCTTTAAATCGTAATCTATGATTTTTATTATCATTTGTGTACAATTTTAAGTGTACCAAAAAGTTTTTCTCTAAATTTTTTTTCAGGAATATTTCAGTGCACAGAAAAAACTAATTTTTCAGTGCAAGAAATTTTTTGTACTGATACCGGGTAATAAGGCCTAGCTAAGGGAGATTTTGAATAGAATCGAAAATATTGCATTTAATTATCGAAATGTATCATTAATCTTTATTTCAATACATTAGCCATAAAATGTCATAAAGTAATCGTAACTTTTACCATAGACAAACAAAAAATTATACTTTTACAAAAACGATACGAATAGGCCTTATTTTACTACGGTAGGGTAATAAGGCCTACGGGTTAAACAAACTGGAATAGTTTAACTATATTTAATAAAATTGGTATTAGAGATGAATCATCACTTAAATTTAGCCACAATACTTTTTAAGAATCAAAAGACTAGATTGTTTTTTAATAATTTCTTCCGCGCTACGACATCATATGACGGATGATGAAATATAGAAGATAGGGAACGTGGTATCGGGACTCTATATATTTGATATAACATCTCTATGTAAGACCCTTCTACTAGAGTAGCCTTTAGCAGATGCGGTTATTTCAAATACCATTTCTGTCAACTAGGCCTTATTGCCCGCAGGGACCTTACTTAGTGTTCATTAAATTTTTATATTTTATTATATGCAATAAATTTTTTTTCTAATTGCTATACGTGGAATTTTCTTTTGTACACCGATTTAACACCGGTACTTTAACACCGCCTACACCGGTGTTACTTCATTTTAACTTCTTTACTTAAACGATAAAATATTTTTTAAACAATTCGATCACATGTCTTCTGATGTTAATTTTAAATGAGTAAATAATTTTCTTTTTATTAATTTAACCCATTGATAAAAATACAAAGAATCGAATTGGATAAGCTTCGAAATAATTTTTGGCAGATATTTTATTTACAAAATTAATAAAATCCCTATATCACGTGAACGAAGAACTTTAGCCACTCAACTAAGAGGACCTTTTTTGTAGAGAATCAAATTTCCTAAAAAATCGTTATCGGCATTTTTTCAGTAAATTTCGTTATTTAGTCAATATCAACTAAAAACGCAAATTATTATAAAAAAAAAGATTTTCAGAACCAAGACAGAAAAAACAATTAGAATCTCAGTAAAATTACTAAGGAGACTTTTGAAGAGTGTTAAATTACCTACGAAATTCCACAAATGGCGACTCTATAACTTAAAATGCGCCTGAGCTATAGAGAATTAAAAAATAATCCTAACTTTCCTATGTATTTTAAATATGAAAACTTCAAAATAAAATTTAAAGTACGAAAAATTAAAATTAAGGGCTGAAATTTTCAGGAAATTTTTTTTCAATGTTTACAATATTTTGAAGTATAGCCACCCTAATACACACGAAGGGTTAAAAATGGCAGTAGGAAATATATTAAATAATATTTAATAAAAAAAACAAAATTTAAGACTCAATTTTAAAAAATAATCAAAAAAATGCATAGCAGAGGTCAGGTGGTTTTCTTGGTGACGGAATCTTATTAAAAAGCACTAGCGAAGTAGGTGTGAGGTAAACACTACTAGCCTACATAATAAATGGCCATGTATACACTCAATAATGTGGCTTGACATGCAAAACTGTTGTACAGTTATTTTCTTCTCTATTTAAACCGCAATATTTTTATAGCATTCAAGGGTTGCATCTCTGTCTGTCTTGTCATTGCCGGCGTAATAAACGAGGGAGGTCGTCAAAGTAAGCGTAGCAGCAAAGGCAGAAGTAAAAGCATAAGCATAAGCATAAGCATGTGCAAAAGCAAAAGCAAAAGTATAAGCAGTAAGCAATAGGCAGAAGCACACAACGATGAGTATAATAGAAATAGCAAGAGCCTAATCAGTTAGTCGATAGACAAATTGGGTTAGCGTTTGCGACCATGGGTGGCAGCTTTAGTGAAACCTCGAGGAAGAAGAGTCAAGTGGCGACTGTCGTGATTTAAATAACTTTAGATTATTATATTTAATATTGCATTGTATAGAGAATAAATGATTTAGAAGAAGATAATAAATAGAGACAGACGGACAGACTGAAGAAAGAAATAAATAAATAGCTGTATATTGTCTTTTCCTGTCTTTCTTTCACTCACATCAATACTCACACTTACACTCAGACTCAGACTAGGAAATAAGTATCAGTCTGGCGCGTTCCAGTTATTATTTGTTTATCAGTATTGAATACTGTAAACAATTAAAGTTTTTCAAGTGGAGAATGAAAATTAAACGACCCAGATGAAACGGACGTGTCTTTGTTATTGTTATTGTTGTTATTATTATTATTGTAAAAGTTTATTATTTTTTTCCCAAGATAGTAAAGTTGCGAGCACGAGTTTAGATATTGATTGTTGTTACAATCATTGTTTTTTAATTATTTATTGATATTATCGAGGCGACGTAATCGCCGTGGTTTCATTAATTATTCGTATGTGTCAACGAAGCCGGGACCCTGTCGTCGACGATTTGGAAAGCCTATTGGGGTAAGAAGTTTTAAAAATACTTTTTTTGCGCTGGTTATTTAATTTGTGAAATTAAATAGTTTTTATTGAATTTATTACGAGAATTATTTAATGAAGTTTCAGTTTTTTTTTTAGTTTTTAATTTTAATCTTTACTGAAGTTTTAATTGAACAGGAAGAGCTTTTTTTTTTCGAGGATATTTTCTTAATAAATTTTATTAAATTTTTTTATTGAAGTGGAAAAAAATTATTTCATACTTTTTTTTTTTTTTATAAAAATTTTGGAATTTTTTTTTTTTTTACAGAATATAAATAGGAATTTTTTTAATAAAAAAAAAATTTTTCTACCGGATTTGTATCAATAATTTTTTTTTTTTTTAATATTTTTATATAAAATGAAAAAATTTCGACATATTTTTTAAGTGAGACTTAAAAAAAAAATTCTTACATACTTTTGATTACGACATCATCGAAATCTGAAAAATAATTTTCGGTACAATTTTCTGTAAAATTCTGTACAATTTTTTGTAAAATTTTATATGAAAATTAATTTACAAAATGCTAAAAAAAAATAAATAAAATAAAATATTATTAAAGGTATGACGAGGTACTATCTGATGATAATTTGCTGTCTCTACACCATCGTCGATATGGGATCTCTACATTTTTCGTGAGTACATGTAACCTGTGATAAATATATAAAATCGATTATCGTCGATATTATCACGCGTTTCCTAAAAAAAGAAAATTAAAAATTTGTATTAAACCCAATTATTTATGAATTTCAATTACCAACTCACTGAAATAAGTAAGAATCAAACGCGATAAGATCGCCGATTATCGATAATAGGTTAAATTTAAAGAAACCCCATAGTCCCGTCATACTCCCCAACTGTTGGAGTTTCAGCGAGAAAATATGCGAACCGGTTCTTTCAACGGAGGTAGAGGGCTGGCATATTAAAGTCAATAGTCTAACGTCCCGCACGATTCGACTGTCCGCAAGAAAGCGCGGGTACAGATTTTTTCCCAAGATCGAAAGGTAATAATCACTCACACAGACAAACAACAAACGACTCTTGAGTTTAATTACAATCCGTCACACTAATTCCGCAATTTATAACTTAAATTTTTTATTTTTAAAAATAATTAGCGCTTTAGTAATAATAAATTAATTATCAAATTAAATAACCGACTTACCCGATGCGGAAATAAATAATATTTTATTGTCTGATATCTCAATTAACTATCACTATGACTTTATTTTACATCACGTGTCAATATATATGTACAAGCTGCATCGTGGAACTTACTCAGGGGTATTTAAAATTTTTACGGCTTCAATGATACTGCATGAATTGATCGAGAATCTGAAATTATTATAACAATATTAATAAATAGGCTGACCTAATAGGGCAAGTAATAGAATTTATCATTGAGGTTTTCAAATTTTTTCTTTTCCTTTTTTAAATTTTTTAAAATTCGCCAAATGACTTTTCGGTAGATTTCTTTAGAAATCGGACTATTCCGTTGGATCTTATGATAGAATTATCAAAGAATTTTGCCACCATATCTTATTCTACTTAGTAGAGTCAAAAAACATAATCCACTCAAAAGCTTATATATATATATATATATATATATATATATATATATATATATATGCGATATAATGCGTCTTGTCATCACGATAGCACCCGCAATTCTTAACGGATCTTCATGAAATTTTATCCAGTTATTCATTGGACATTTATCCTGATCACGATCAAATATGAGCCTCATCGGTCCATTAGTTTAGAAGTTATGGTTATTGGAATTTTTTTTTATTTTCATAAAAATAAAGTTTTTGGTTTTATCCATTAGCAACTTTTAAACCAAAACTGAAAACTAATTCTGTAAAATGTATCTTAAAGTTCGTACGATTAGCTTTATTTTTCATTATATCACTTGTTTTTTTGAAAATCTTTTCCAATAATTTGATGGTCTCAAAATTTCACAAAAAGTTTAAAAAAGTATATTTTTGCAGCTTAGTCTTTTAATACCCTGTATGATAAGACATGACTCAATTCCTTGAAATTCATATAATGTAGCTTATATGATAAGTAATAATTACGATACTGTAGCGTATTTTGAATTGAGTTCATTTTTTATAAGGGTTAACAAATTTTTGTATTCAAATAAGAAATCTACCTTTCCATTCCGGGTAAGGCCGGGTGGCTTTATTGTCCGTAATCTATTTCAATTGAATATTAAAAGCATTGGTAATTACACTAAAAACTCGGGAATAAATTCGGAGTGATCTGGATTTTTTTTCAATCCATGATCATTCTGGTTCGGAGTTTTAATATTTAAATAAACTCCCCTTCAGAGTAAATTTGACCCCGAGGAAATTGAATAATTAAACAGCTCGCTCCGCATTTACTCTACAAATTTATACAGTGTAAATTATTAGTGAAAATGAAGCTGTTATATCTTTAATTTATTTTACCTAAAATGCATCATAGAAAAATTAAATAAATAATTTTTTCTATTTTATCGACGTTTAATAGTTTCAATTTACCCTGATAACCGAACTTTCTCTGAAAAAAGTTTCTATTTAGTGATTTCGATAAATTTGACATCAAATTAACGTCAACTTCTGGCTGTCAACTTTTGTCTACAAATAAACGTCAATTTGACATAAATCATTCCCTTTTAAAATTCTGAAAATTTAACCTGCATAAAAATTGCGGGGAAAAAATTTGAAAAACCAAAATTTGCTTCTAAATTGACGACAACCTTGCTTTAATTATTTATCCATCAAGTTTTCGCAGCTGATTTGACGTCAAATTTGAGCTATGGATTTACTTCAACGTGCAGTCGTTGGCTATCAGGGTGTCGATTAAATAACGACTTTACCGTTAAATGTTAATACCGGCGGCGGTAACACGAGAAAGCTCCAGATCTGGATTAATTTAAAAAAGCTCGAAAAATATCTTACCACAGGTTGAATTTCTGCCGATAACTGATACTCCGATAACTCATATTATCATGTAATGATTATTAACATAGATATATTTATGTATAGATAATAATTTATATGTAAATATATTTATATATACATATATTCCCCATTTTCTTATCTCCAACACGATAACTTATAAATGTATGAGTAAATGTATGAGAATATGAGCGTGGGTTTTGTTGTTGGTTCTTCGATTGTGATATCGCAGAGGAGTGGAAATAGAGGACTACGGCAGAAAAGAGGCTTCCCTATCGCTCAGGGATATTCTTCCTTTGAATCCGAAGCAATATGACAAGCACAGGGCGCCAAAGTTCTATGGGCAACCCACCATGGTCTACTTTCACGTCACTGTTCTTAGTCTCGATTCAATAAATGAAGAATCGATGGTATGTATTGTTTCCACTCTAACAATACCTTACTCGTTTTTTTGTTTTGTTATTTCATTTTATTCAATTTATTAATATTTTTTAATTGTGTTTTCTATTGAATAAAAAAATCTACGGAGTTAAGTGGGACCACTAGTGTTATCGGTTGGAAAAAAAATGATTTTTGAGAATTTTTTCAAAGAAAACTACTGCATGGAATGTTTTTATATTCTACGGATATATTTTTTGTTGTATAATGAATACGAGATAAAATTTTTGGAACAAAAAATTCAAAATTCAGCGAGTTATTCACAATCTTTCAAAGCTCAGAAAAAGTCCCTACTGCTGCAGTGATAGCGACTTCGCAGTACCGGAAATAAAAAAAACCAAAAAGTTTATTAAGCTAGAAGGTATTTTCTGTACCATGGCCCTCGGGCTGAAAAAATTGAAATTTAACAAAATGGCGGGATTTTTAAAAAAATTTTCAAATTTAGCGCGAAAATTTGATGATTTTTGGCCTGGCAAAATTACATTTTTGATTCGATCGGAAAACATATATGAAAGAAACTGAGATTCAAATCAAATTGAACGGATGATTTATCTTCGAGTTATAACTGCAGCAATTTTGAAAAATATATTTTTGAGAACCGATAAGCGGCTGCTTTTTAGATGGCTGTAACTCAAAAAAACTATTCGAGAAATGCGATGGAAATTTTAGTATTTTTGAACGTATAGACTATCGAAGTATGCAAAAAAATAAATTATTTTTTTCAAAATTTCACACTAGTGGTCTCCCTTAATGTCGAACAATAATTATTGAGTTTAGTACAGCTAAAAATACTCCGCATTAACTCCGAATAAAGAAGTAAATTAAAAACAACTCCTAATAAAATACGGAGTTAAATTTTATTTGCAACTTTTTTAACTTCTACGGAGCTTATTTTTCTAACTTAAGTATTCAAAATATTTGTTTATCAAAAATTCCACTTAAATAAAATTAACTCGAAATTTGATAAAAAAAAATTTCAAAAAAAAAATAAATCAAATTGAAGCAATAGTTTTTTGGAAGTTTCGAGTTTGAAAAAAAGTTTCTTATGAAAATAGAAAAAAGTAATAATTTTTTTTTAGACATATGTAGCTGACATATTCTTAGCTCAAAGCTGGCGGGATTCAAGGCTAAGGTTACCCGAGAATATGTCAGAAGAATACAGAATACTGGACGTCGATTGGCTTCATAACATATGGCGCCCTGACTGTTTCTTCAAAAATGCAAAGAAAGTTACTTTTCACGAGATGTCGATACCAAATCACTATCTCTGGCTTTATCACGACAAGACTTTGCTCTACATGTCCAAGTAATTTTTTTTTTTCATCATTTTTTTTTGTTAATAACCAGCTCTCTTTTTATCTTTCCTTATGTTCTTTTCTTATTTCCCTGTTATTACTTTCAATCGTAGCTGAACTAAAAAATTCAAAAAGAAAAAAGACAGAAGCAGCAAATGTAGTAAATGAAAATGAAAAAAAAAAAAAAAAAAAAAAAAAAAAAAAAAAGTGCATTAAGTCGTAAAACATAAACTGGGCACAAAAAATTTTTTTATAACTTGTAAATTCTTATTTAAGCTTTCAAAAGTAAATTCAATTTACAACTTAACTTGGAGTATAAAAACATTTTTCTTGTGTACTTTTTTCTTATCTAGCAGCGTATCTCAAGTAGATTTTTGGCTTGAGTTTAATAAAAATATTTTTTTACAGACTTACATTGGTTCTCTCGTGCGCAATGAAATTTGAATCTTATCCTCATGACACACAGATTTGTTCTATGATGATAGAGAGTCGTATGTATTTATAGTTATTATACATTCATTAATAAATTACAAATCATTTATTTATTTATTTTTACATCACAGTTTAATAATAGAAAATTATTATTTAATTATATCATCAATCAATAATCAATTAGTGGCTGTAATAGCCTATTGAGTACCAAGTACACGTTAAAAAATTTTCGGAGTGATCGCGGATTAAATCCGAAGTTAAATTAACTCCTTATGGGAGTTTATCTTAATATCAAACTCCTAATTCTGCCAAAATTCGGAATTGGATTTAAATAAAATGGAAACCGCTTCGAAGAAAAAATAAATTCCTTATTTGCTTCGTATTCGAAGTGATTTTTTTTTACTTTGAAACTCTGAATGACGGAGTGAATTCGAACTTAAGTAAAATCCGTAATAACTCGGAAGTTACTCCCGATTTTTTACAGTGGCCTGGAGGCTCAAATAGTTTGAAAATTTTAAAAAGTCCACTGTAAAAAATCAGAAGTGATTACGGACTTTGTTTAAATCCATATTTACTTTAACACTCAGAGTTCCGGAGTATGAAAAAATTACTCTGGATACGGAGTAATCAGGGAGTTTGTATTTCAGAGAAGTGATTTCGGAGTGGTCTGGATTTCTTTAAAATCCGCATTCACTCAGATTTGTAGTTTTAGTATTAAAATACACCCCCTTTTTATGTTAATTTCACTCCAACCCAAAGTATTAAACATATTAAACTCCCCTTCGGAGTAAATTTTACTCCAAGAACTATAAATAAATACACAGACATTCACTCCGAATTTACTCCGGACTTAATCCGTATTCACTCCGAAAATTTGAAATAAAAAATTATTTTAAAAATAATAAATGTCAGTTAATTGATAATTTTTTTAATTAATAAAAAAATGACAACTAATATTTTATTTAAAAAATACAAATACAGAGCTTGATATTTTTTTTTTAAACTAAATGACAATAATTATTTATTTTAAATTTTAATAAAAATTTTCCTAAGTGTTTAAAAAAAAATTTTAATTTTAATGTGACCTTCGATAATTATATTGAATATTTTTTTTGGCAATAAACTTTTGTCAAGAATAATAGACAGAGATCTTACAAATTTTATTACGAGCCTGAAAAAAAAATGAATCAATATAATCAAGACAATAATAAATTAATGCCAGAGCAGCAAACATTTAGATGCGGTTTTCCCTTACTTAAAGAACAAACTTAAATTAAAAGTGTAACAAAATGTGTCCTAAGTAATTAATAACCGACAATTTTAATTAAAGCATCCATTAGTATCTCTCAATGTCTTATCTTTTCATTAATATTCCCAACCACACAAGTCACATCCAATAGAGTATCGTCGATTAATCTTCCTCCAGCCCACACAATTGTTTGTCGACTCGTTAAAATATCTATAAATTAACTCGTTAGAATAAATAACGATGACATAAATAGTAGTATATAAATAAAAATAATTATATACACTAATAATGATAATTTATTATTTAAAAATTAGTTTCGCACACGACCCAGGACTTAGTTTTCATCTGGAACATAACAGATCCGCTGGTTGTGAATCCTGATATTGAACTGCCGCAATTGGACATTGCAAATAATTATACAACCGACTGCACAATCGAATATTCAACTGGCAATTTTACTTGCATTCAAATAGTATTCAATTTGCGACGTAGACTTGGTTATCATTTATTCCATACGTACATACCTTCAGCGCTAATTGTCGTCATGTCCTGGATTGCTTTTTGGATAAAGCCTGAAGCTATTCCTGCACGGGTCACTCTAGGTGTTACGTCTCTTCTTACTCTAGGTAATTTTAAATATACATCTATATACATTTATAAAAGCAGTTGATACAAGTCTTTTTTTTTGTCTTAATATCGAACAGTTATCCAGTACTACCTGATACTAATTGCATTGATGCTGAATTTAAAAAAAAAATTCAAGTTTAGAAAAAGAAAATTTTCCAGTATTATACTTTTAGATCATAGCTTTGTTGAGTTTTACAAAAAAAGTTTTTTGTAAGTAAATTTGAATTAAAAATAAATTTTTTCAAAATTTAAATTTTTTTTCTAAACTGACTTTCTTTCAAATTTTGAAATTTTATTATACACGGAGAGAAAAGAATAGTAATTATTACCATTTTACATAGTAACCAGACTAATTTTTTGTAAAATGTTAAATAATGCTATGCAGAATAGGATTCATTACATTTTTCTGGTAATGATTACTATGTTACATTGAAACAAGGAAAATGGTAAAAATCGCTATCCAGCATGAGAATCAGGGCTATGTAGAATGTTACTCAGTCCCATGCTTGAATAACTGTCATTACAGTTTGATAAATATATATAAGACAACGAAGTAAACAAACGAAGTAAATAAATTGTTTATTACTAAATATTATAATTTTTAAAATTATTCTTTATCTTTTATCAAAAAATGATATTTCATTATGAGCAATATTTTAATTATTTCAATAGATTAATTCAATTTCTACATATATTTAAAGTAACTTGAGTTATTTATTTGGTCATAACCTTATTTACTAAATATAAAATAAATAAAAGATCGTAAATGTTGCTAGGTAACATTGTAGTCATGTTCATTTACATAGTTCTCTCGTCAATGTAGAATGGTAATCATTCCTATGCTAGCTTAGCCAACGTTACCATGTAGAATGGGGGGATTACTCTGTCCCGAGACTTGACGTTAAAAAATCCTCGTTACTATGTAACATAGTAATGGTTAACATTCTACATAGAAATTATAACTATTCTTTTCTCTCCGTGTAATGACAAAAATTGGTACATGAAACTTGTTTCTTGTCCTGTTGATTCCTCAGGAAAAATTCTCTTGCTGCGACAGGATTGTCTTGTTACTCCCACAGGACTACGTACTGTTGCAACACCTTTTTTGTGTGTACTTCGTATTATTCCAGACTTCATATTAGTTAATAAAAAAAAAAACTTTGATAAAAAATAATTTTCTTTAAATAAAAATTTTAGGGTTTTTTTATCCCGAGGATCCATGCTTCGGACTCTCCTATATATTCAACCACCTTCATAAATAATACTCCCATATATATAAATCTTTTATTTTCTGTTGACCTGAATCAAAGAGTAAAGAAAAAAAAATCGGCATAAGCTGTCACAACTTTGACCTTAGCTATATTTATATCCGTCTATAAATTTTATACGCATATGTATTTATGTGATTGAAACTATTTTATTTCATTGAATTCTTGTTATGCTTTCTTGTACATTCATTTCAGTAGTTGACACTTTTATTTTATTTACTTTTCATTTTTTTTTTTATACAGTATAGTCAATCAAGTGTTTTGTTATCGGAAATCGAGTATGTTTTTGATGAATCGTAAAAATTGTTTTGATTTAAAGCACAAAAAAAAATAATTTTATTTTATTTATTATTTTTAGCTGTCTGTAAATATTTTTACAGCTTCAACGATCATAGATTTTGATAGTTGAGTCCCTAAGCTTCTTGTTCTTACTCCAAGAATAAAAATAAAAAAAGTTAACAGTACAAAGGGTTAATAAGAGAAGCTCTTGTATAGTATAAAAAGTTTATACTTTTAAGTCTGCAGTTTCTAACAAACTATTTCAGTACCAATACCATAGTAAACTTAACACTACCTTACAGATTTTCTTATAAACTAAATCTTAATCTTACTCGTTTAAATTTTAATCAATACATTTTATATTAATTTATTTTATCGTAAGTCATATTTTTAAAAATACAATAATTATAAAAATTAATCGCAGAAAAAATAAATATGAAAATTTTATCTCATATATATATATATATAGATATAAATATACAATAAGTATTATAGATGTTAACATAATAATAAATTTTTATTTTATTTAAAAGCAACTCAAAATACTCAATCCCAACAATCATTACCACCAGTCTCGTACGTAAAAGCCATCGATATATGGATGTCGTCATGTAGCGTCTTCGTATTTCTCTCTCTTATGGAATTCGCAGTCGTAAATAATTACATGGGTCCTGTTGCTACCAAAGCAATGAAAGGATACTCTGACGAAGACCTGAGAGAATCAATAGATGAATTTAAGGTACTATATATCCAACCTTTTAACCTAGTTAAATAAAAAAGAAAAAAAAATAAAATCTAAACAAGTTTAAATGAAATTTTTTAGACTCCAATGAGGCCAGAATCGAGAAATCGAAGTCCAGTGAGGCCACTTAGTGTCCAGTACGACACTTGCTGTCAAGGAAGAGCGACAGCCATTTTAATAGATAAATTTTCAAGATTTTTTTTTCCTTTTTCATTCGCTATTCTCAATGTCGTATACTGGAGTACTTTCCTTTAATCTTTTTCTTTCTTAATTGAAAAAAAAAATAATAAACAAGTAAATAATAATAATAAACAACATCTCAACGTCAGAGATGGGGTACAATAAATTACTCTAGAGTTTTATATAGACCCGTGTGAAAAAAATTCGTTACAAAAATTTTTCAAAAACAGTTCTGACATAACTTACGAAATTGAGACAATTCTGAATTTTGAGTTGAACGTTTTTGGAACTTTAAAATAATTGCAGGTGTGAAATTTAATTACAGTACAGCCTGGTTATAAGTTATTGTTAGGGGTGCAGAAGAAAAATTTGTCGGAAATGGCTTTCTCTTACTTATATTTTTTACTCGGCAATCGCTCAGTTTTCTGCACGTGTGCGTCGTGTTTGTGTGTTGTGCCCGCAGTCATTTTATAAGTTAGTTGACGTTTGTTATTTATCTACGTACATACTTTATTAACTTATAAAAGGACTGCGGAAACAACCTCCTTCACGACAACCGAAAAACTTCATTACTGGAACTGGAGTGGGGGTACCATTTTGAGACGAGCGAAAAAGAATAGAGCGGAAGTCACATAACCAGGTTGTATTATAGTGTACCCTGGTTGAAATTTTTCGAACTTTTCTCTGAAAAAGTCTTTAGTACTTTCGAACTGAGTTTTTCAGAGAAAATTCCGAAAAATTTTCACCAGGATGGACTTTTCTTGTAGATTTTTTCGTAATTTCTTAAGTAAAATTTATTTGAATTGACAATTTTGGGAGTTCAAAATAAATTCATAAAAAATTCAGTTTGTTCCAATCACTCATTTTTTGAATTATTTTTGAATAAGTGTGAAAAATGACAAAAACTGACCTTTCGAAAAAATTCTAATAAGTCAAAAAATTTTCATCTTTTTTTGTCTAATGAATAATTCTGGTAAGAGTAAAAAATGTCCAAAAATTAATTCCTTTTTTTTTTTAAAGTTTATCAAACTCAAAAAATTTTCAAATCAATTTATTTTTGCTCAAAAAAAAAAACGGGAAAAGCCTTCGATTCAAAGTTCCAAAAATGTTAAACTGAAAGTTCAGAATTGTCGCAATTTTTGAAGTTCTGACATGACGATTTTGGAACTATTTTTTTTTTTACATGGGGATCTCAAAAAAAAAAAATCTATTTAAATAAGAAACTAAATAATTGTATTACCGATATTTAAGACGTAGAAAAATAAAATGTTGTTCTAAACAGCATTTATTTATTATTTATTACTTACAATAATTATTTATATAATCCTTACCTTAATAATTAATAAATAAACAAATAGGACAGGTTAAAATAAATATCAATAAAACAACGATAACGTGAATAAAGACAGTACTTTATTTATTTTTCCATATATTTAATCTTTGTTTTTTGTTATCGGTTCGCATATCTTAATAAATATATTTTTATTCTTCATTATTATTATTAATAATTAAAGTGGTTCCTTTTGCGAGTGCTTGTAGCATCAGAGCCCCCTATAAAGGATCGATCTACGACCGATTATTAGGTTTCGTGCTACGCACTAGAAATAATATAATAAAAAGTATACTTTATTTTAGTATTTATTTATTATGTATATAATTTATTTATTAATAATAATTATTTCTGTCGATTGATTTCTTTTTTCTTTATATATATTTATATTTTTAATCTACATTTGTTTTTATCTCGTCGTTTAATTCTCGAGACCGAAACGTCTTCTAGTCTAATTATTATTATTTTCATAATTTAAATTAAGACAAATAATTGATTTAAGTAATTAGCGAAATTTAGTAACTCTGTCATCGTAATAATTTCAAGAAGAAAATTATATTTATTTTTATTTTTTTTTCTTAATTTATATTTTATTGTGCTGTAGATTTATTATTTATGTAAGTTACAAATTATTATTAATAATGAAACAAATTTTATATATACAAATATATGAATATATATATATATATATATATATATATATATATATATATATATATATATATATATATATATGAGAGAGTGGGGGCACTATGAGATACCCGAGGCATGATGAGACATTTTAAAAATTAAAAAAAAAAAATTAATAATTTTTTTAGTGATCAAAATTAGTCTTTTTTTTTTACAAAATTTGACAACTTCTATATTATGAGTACCGCTTTAATTGGTAGAAACATAAATAGACCAGCTGTAAAAAAGTAAAACTTTGGAAAAAATAAAATTTAAAAGAAAAGTAAATAAACTACACTTTAAAAATTTCTGGAGTAGATTCGGGGTGAATACGGAGCGGGTGGCTGCGTACTTATTTAATCTTTTTAGTGTAATTTTAAAAATTGAAAATAAAGCAAGTCGAGCAAGACAAAACCAAGTCAAGTTCCTTTTTTTAATAAATGAAAAAGATATTTTAAGGTATGAAAACTCATTTGGTTTTGACGTGCTTTTGACTGTTATCTTACTTAGTACAGATTTACGCCAACTAAGTCATATTCAAGTCAAGTTTGACTTAGTTGACTTAAATTTAAGTCATTGAAGTAAAATCCAAGTCAACGTGAATTAATTTTACTTAGTAGACTCAAATTTTCAAGTTAAAAAGTCATATTGAAGTAAAAAAAAGTAAGTATAGTCAAAATCAAGTTAACTAAGTCGAATTCAAGTCAAAAAAAATTATAGTAATCAAAATCAAGTTTAATAAGTCAAAATTAAGTCAAATAAGTCAATATCAAGTTATTTTTTGACTCGGGAAAAACTCATTCCGGAGAGTTTATTTTAATATTAAAACTTTAAATCGGAGTGTAATAAAGTCCAAATTACTCTGAATTGACTTCCGATTTTTTACAGTGTAGTGTGCTTGAAAAACTTATATTTATTGCAAACATAAATATATATTAGAAAAATTACTTTAATAAAAAAAGGACTAATTTTGACATAACGATTTTTTTTATGATGGGTTACAAAAGTACGTTTTTGTACCTACACCTGATACTGTTCTTAGAGGATTTTTTCGAAATTTCACCCATAAAAAAAGCCGATGATTGAGAAATGATCACAAATATTTAAAAAAAAAAATTTTGTTAAATAATCATAAATAAATTATTCTCTCAGATATTTCATCGTGCCCTGATCTCTCATAAGTAATCAAAATTTTGAGAAGCTACTTGGCTGTTCTGCCATAGATGTCGCCACTGTAGCGCGGCTCTCACAAGTGCACCGTATATTTCAATATATATTATTTTCAATCAATTAAATAACGTTCCCATATAAAATATATATAAATCAGTAATCGGGTGCTATGCGCATTTGGGTATACTTAAAGATATATATAGATACTGTGATTATCAAATCACAGGCGCGGAAAATTTAAGAAACTTTTGTTACGCCGAGGGGTAAACCGAAACGTCTTATATATTTATTTGTCGATTTATAATTAATTTTCTCCTCAATGTCTCAAAAGCATAATTATTTTGCCAATAAATTTTTTTAGTCCATTCACTAGCCTCTAATAATAATAGCAATAACAATAACAATAACAATAATGATGATAATAATTTATATAATATACAATTAATCAAAAAAAATATTTGAGAACAAAAATATATATATACAATTATCTATTTATTTTTTTTTATTGAACTATAATTGAAATCTTAACATTCTTTTATCTAGAAAATTTTTTAAACCTGATAATTTTTAAATCGTAGGGTAGAATCGAGATCGTTATTCATTAATTGGATTAATTACATAACAGTTATATTTATTTAGATAATTTACAGGTTACTTGAATAAAATAACAGTCATTCGCAGTTCGCAGTATTCTTGTTTAAATGCGGACGTATTATATATGCATATATAATTTTATATCAACTCTTTAACCGATACACTCGAGATCCTTACTGGCAATAAAATAATATTTTAAAATGGACGATTTACATTCAACAAACTTTATTTTATCCTAATTAAATATTATTGTAGTTAATAAATACAAGGATGAGGATTTTGAAATCAAAAGGTCTTATAGACGGTGCCAAAAATAATAGTATGATGTTCAAACACAAATTTTTCCTCACCCGTACAGGATCAGGGAACTAGGTCTTTTACTTTAAGGGTATTAAAAGCTCCTATACCCGCTCAGTACCATTAGTCGCTCTTTAACTGTTGAATGCGTTTTTTTATAATTTTTATAAAAAAAAAAAAATTACAACTAAAAATATTATTATTGATAAATAATTATTTGTGAATCTAAATATTTTAAATTATTTTATTGTAGACTATAAATTTAAATTAAATGACTGTTTTAAAAATCGCGCATCGCCGGGCATTTTTTACTTTAACGTTCATTCGTTAGATTAAATTGAGGTTACGTCAAATTTGTTAAGAATTGTTATAACTATATTTTATTAAATACATTTTTAAAATTCATGAAATTTAATAGTATGAAAGAATAAAGTAGTGTAATTTATAAATTATTTCCCAAATTAATAAACTAATGATAGTTTAATTGATATTGTCTTTGAGCGACTATAGGGCCATGTGTTGATCGAGTAATATAATAATAGTACATGACAACTTTTAGTAAACGGCTATGGGTACACTCAAGGACCTTATTTAAAAAATTAATAATTAATTGTCAACATTATTCTTAAAACTTAAATTTTATTCTAATACTCGAAACTTCAAAAAATAACCATAAAAAAAAATATGGTCTTTCATTTTATTTATTAATTTATATCGAGTGATTTAATCTCAGTCCAATGAAAAGTAAGCGGGTATAGGGGCTTTTACCTTAATTTTAAAAAATAAATTATTTGATCTTCTTCTAAATCTTCAAATTTGAAAAATCGCTAGATACTGAGCTGTGTAATCGCGTAGCTGTACACAGAAAAAAAGGATTTTTGGCGCGGAAAATTTTTACTTGATGTTTAAAAGAAATGATTATTTTTTAATGATCCTTGTTAGCAAACAATTAACAATTTTTTGATTTATTTTTTAACAACTTAATTTAAAAAAAAAAAAAAAAAAAACTAAAAATATGCACATGTAGAAAATTTTAAAAACTACAGGTGCATTTTTTTACAATACATTTTTTTTATAATTTATCACTTTGAAAAAAATCCAAAAATAATTAAACGTAAATTAAAATTTTATTTCGTTGAGATTTATTTTTAAAATGAATAATTATTTAAAAATTAAAGTAGTAACCCTGCGATTATTTCTAACACTGACTTTCATAAAGTGATAATAATTATAAAGAAGTGATGCTTGAGTGTTAATTAATTATTGACGGTCTATTGGCCGGGTCTTTTGTGCCTCTTCATTACACTTATCTCGTTTTATTTTGGTACACAACCTTTGCATTTAATATTAAAGAGCTTTCAACCGTGGCAACGCGAAGGACAGTTATCTTTACCGCCGATTATTTATTTTCCAACCCCAATATTATTTTTAAATTAAATATATAAATATATATAACCACTTATTCGATTATTTTTTAGAATCACTAACCGTTCATACAAACATTAGATAGTACTATTGAAAAAAAAAAAAAAAAAAAAAAAAAAAAAAAATCGGCATCTTTGGCAAATATTCAAGTAGGAGAAAACTCTTGTTTTCTGTTGCCAAGATTCGTAGATTTTACAACCGCATTTAAAAGTATTTCTATTAAAATTTTCTTTATTTATTAAATTCCATTGCCTTTTATGAGTAATAAAAAAAAAGTTTATTCATTTCGATTTTAATAAAAATAATTTAATACATTTATTTATAAATAAGATTTGAATTAACAAAAAAAATAAAAAAGTAATAAAAAGAGTTCTTATCTTTCGCAGACGAGAATCAAAATAGCATAAGGTCGAGTACGGTCCAATGAATAAGTTATTCAAAGAGTAGCCTCTAGAAATGATTTTATGTATATAAATATATATCTATATATTTAAAGACTAAAATCAATATTTATATTTTTTATTTCTGTAATGAATAATTAAAATGGAATAATAAAAAATAAAAGTACTTGTGGATAATTATTCAATTTAATAATAAGATAATTGAATTGAGTACGCGAATCTTCAACGAGCCAATTGACATTTAAATTAAAAAAAGAAATATTGGAAATTATAAAAAATAGTACTCTCATAATTTCTACTATGTCATTTTGCCCTGAAATTTTTTTTTAAAATTCAATTTTATATTTTTCTTGGAGAACAGAAACATCAAGAGCTGGGATGTATGACAAGTCGATAAAAAAATAATATCTATGAACATGAATAAAAAAATAGAGACTTTGATGTGCGATTAAATTGGCATTATATTCATAATCTAATAAAAATTTTTTTTAAATTTCCGGATCATGAGATCATTAGTGTTGAGCTGAAAAAGTTAAAGATCGTTTCTTTAAACTCAAAGAAAAATTTTTTTCAATTGCGTTTGATTGAACTCAAGTTATTTTCAGAATAAATTCTTTTACGTTTATTTAATAGACGTGCAGAGTGTACCCTATTGAATTTTATTTTTTTCCTTATACATTATATTACAACTCCCTCATTTCATTTTAAATTTAACCCGAATCGTCGCTTCTGTTCACGCCGGTTCGCACTCGCGATGCAGAAAGTGATCTATTTTTTTTTATCGTCATTCTTTATTCGTTTCTTTTGTTCAATCGGTCGTTATTGATTTTGGTGGCTCAGCCGAGCGACGCGGCCTGATCATTTCCTGAGCGACAAAAAGAAAGTTTTAAAATTTAAAATAACGAATGCAATTTTCGCGTCTTTCATGGTTTTTAAATACATGGAAAAAGAGCTTGTGTGGGATTCAATGCTTTTCTATCCTGGCATTTTATTATTAAACAGGTTACTATTTGTGGCGCAGAGAATTTACGGGTCAACTGGTCACCTTTTACACCGTATATAGAAAAGCGATAACTATTATTTATTTATAATTTTTATATTAAGATTATAGATTTTATTACTTTGTTATTTTTTTTATTTCATTATTATAATTAATCACTTAAACCTTAAATGACACCGGGTGCCATTTTGATTTCAGAGCATTTTCAAATTTTCTTACGGTTTTTGTGATTTTTTCAAAAAAACTAATACATGATTTCAGTTACGCCTTTTTGGAAAAAATAGAAATTTGTTACGAATTCAGAGAAAAATTTCAAAAATTCTTGGTCTTTTTTTCACCAGGGTCTTAATGTCACCGTATGACACAGATGACATTTTTTAGACACGTGTCATTCAAGGGTTAAATTTTACTTTTGATTAAAAAAATGTTAATTATATCTGTTTATAATTACAATAGAAGAGACCTGAGTTAAATTAGACACTTTCATTTTTTAACTGCCAATATACAATACATAGTAAAAATTTCTTGTAAGAATAAAATATTTTTCTGTTGAATTTTTAATGCTTTAGGGAAATTCTCAAACAGTGCCCCCAACTTTTTTCAAAAATTTTCAAAGACTTTCAACTGTCGTTACTGTGATTAAATTTTATTAATTAATTAAATAAAGGTTAAAAGGTTAAAGCATTAATTGAAAAAAAAAGATGACGTAGTTATGACTTTGCCAGGACATAGATTTGAAAAAAAAAATACTTATAGTTGTTATCGATTAGGGGTTAAACGATATTTGATAAATGAATTTTAGCCTAAAAAATTTGAAGATTTTAATAGAATTTAGATGCCAATTTCGTTTAACTCCTAATTGATAACTCTAATTAATTATTTTCACATCGATATCCCGGCAAAATTGTAACCACGTTATCCTTTTTTCGAATTATACTTGAAATTTTTTAAATTGATTTATAAAATAAAATACAGCTATCGAAGTTCAAAGTCATTAAATATTTTTCAAAAGTGGGTGGCATTATCTGAGAATCCCCTTAATTAAAAGAGCAAAAATAACAGTTGGTTAACCCTTAATTGACATGCGCCTGTGAAATGTCATCTGAGTCATACGGTGACACTTGGACCCTATCTTAAAAAAATGACCGAGATTCCGAAATTTCTCTCTGAATAAATTTTGTAGAAAAAACGGAAAATGATCTGGAGTCAAAATGGCTCCCAGAGTAATTTGAAGGTTAAATTTTTCGTAGATTGAAAAAAACTTTGGGTAAAGAGTTATTTTTAATTTTTTAAACTATTTTTAGAACAATGTTGGAGTGTCAACACGAGAAACGGATTAATTATAATAAATTTTTTAGTAGTTGAGTGTTTATTTACGGTCTCCATTTAAAATTATAACGAAATTGATTTTCTGGATTTTTATAGAAAATTTTATTCTGATCTCAAGTATGTATATGTATAGTAAAAAGACGGGCAAAATGACATACTATTGTAATAAAAATTTTTTTTGCTGTATTTATAGATCAATTACTTCTTATTGGCAGTACAAATAAAAATAAGAAGTGAAATTTCAAGAAATCATAATTTTTTTAGAAATAAATATTTAAAAATTTTTTTTCAACTAGTGTCAATTTTACCCCAAACCACTGAAGGGGGGCCACTAGTGTGACCACCTGAAAAAAAGACGATTTTTGGGAATTTTTTTCTAAGAAAACTACTGCATAGAATGTTTTAATGTTTTAAGAATATATTTTTGGATATATAATGAATACAAGATCAAATTATTGGACCAAAAAGTTCAAAATTTAGCGAATTATTTACAATTTCTAAAGCTCCAAAAAAAGTCCCCACTGCTGCAGTGAAGCGACCTTCACAGTGCATAAAATCAAAAAAACCAAAAAGTTTATTAAACTAGAAGGTATTTTCCGTTCCATGACCCTCGGACTAAGAAAAAAATTGAAACTTAACAAAATGGCAGAGTTCTTAAACAAAATTTCAAATTTAGCGCGAAAATTTGATGATTTTTGGCCTGGCAAAATTACATTTTTGATCCGATTAGAAAACTGGAGGTTTGTACATAAAAGAAGTTGCAATTCGAATCAAATCGATCGGATGATTTGTCTTCTAATTACAACTGCAGCCATTTTGAAAAATGTATTTTCGAGAACCGATAAGTGGCTGCTTTTTAGATGGCTGTAGCTCAAAAAAACCATTCGACATATGCACTTTAAATTTTAGTATGTTATTTTTGAAGGTACAAAATATCGAACTATGCAAAAAAAAATCGATTTTTTCAAAATTTCACACTAGTGGTCCCCCTTAATGTTTTAACTAAATTTAAAATTATTTTCCATTGATTTATGAGATAAAATTTTAAACCCAATCCATCAGAAAAATAAAATAATTTTTTTGAATCCCTTGAAAAAATAACTATCCATCCTCTTCATCATTAATTGCTTATCTATGTACATTTGAAACTCTTCACTACTTGACATTCAACAATAAAAAAAAGTAATTACAAATTTACTAAGTAAATGATTAATTGCGACTGACAAAATAAAATAATAAAAGTAACTATCGATTAGAGCCCTATTTAAAAATAAATACCTGTGTCATTTACTAAAATTATTTATTCTGTAATACATAAAATGTTAATCAAGCAGTAACTTTATTTTAAATTAAAATTTATTGTTAAACAGACTAGGTCACTTGCGATCAATGCAGACAAGTCGTAGTAAAATTTTTTTCTAGGACTCCCGATAAAATTTTATTTACCAACTCAATCTTAATTGTACATCTTAAGTATATACGATAATACAAGATTAAACAATTTATATATTTTTTTTCTTTAATCGCATCCTCTTCAAGTACCATAAATATTTGTCTCTATTTAATTTAATTTAAATCCCGATTCAACCCTCGTATTTTAAATTTTTGATCCTAGTTCAAAAGTAGAAAATTCTCTTGTAAATTTATGACTCATTGCAACAAAATTCGATATTTTTTTTTATTATTTTTATTATCAGTTTTAATTCAATAATTAAGTAAATAATTTAAGTATTTATTTTACATTTTTGGTTAACAAGTGTAACAGGCATTAATAATTTTCAGTAGACAATTGGCGGCAAAATTTAAATTAATAAAATTTTTCGACGAATCAACGTCTTATTTTTTTTCAAATTAATTAATTAAATTAATTATTTAAAATACAAGTTAAGTTTTTTTCAGAAAATATTGGCAGTACGGTAGTAAATTGAAAGACTTGTCATATAATATTTTATTTTTTCATGCACCAAAGACTGACTATTGTCTTGTCTCAATTTAAATTTAAATTTAAATTCAAATTATTTTTAAATTTATATTTTATTTTGTACAGACAGTCACCCTCAGATTTATACGTTTAATTATTTATAATTATTTATTATATTTATTATTTTACACACGACTAATCACAACACTGAAGAAATTTAACTAACTAACTTATTTTATTTTATTTTTTAAAATTACTATAATTATACGAAATCTGCCAGCAGCTCGATAGCATTAATTACAAGACCCTTATACTTTCTCATTCTCATTTTCTCATTACGTGGAATGTAGTTAGATATTTAATTGCCCTATTATTTATTTATAATTTTTAATTCTGACAAAAATAATTATTTAGATTTTTTTTTTCAATTATCACATTAATAATAAGTATCAAGTAATTGAATGTTTATAATAATAGAATTGATAATTATTCAAATTTGCTCATAAAAAATGTCATTTTTTTTTTATTTAAACATTATTTATTTGTTATTATAAATTTTTTTATTTTATAGTTTAGTAATTTTTTTTATCAACCAGCAAATTTATGGGTAAAAAAAAAAAAACATTTTTTATGATGACTATAAGCAACTACAGTTAGGAAAAATTTTTAAAATACCAAAATTTATTCAAAATTCAATTAAAAAATCTAAATATTTTGATCATTCGTTTCTCCGACATTTCAAAATCAACAGAAAATAATTCAAAAGTCGAATTAATTAGGACGTTCTTGCGCGATTTGTGAGTCAAATGAGGGCTAACTGTTTCAAATTTAATTTTGAGGCTATTAAATTTTTGAAAATATCTCAATTTATCAATTCTTTGAAACTATTAAAAATATTTATATGTTATTGTAAAAAAATGTAAATTTCTTAATTGGACAATATTTTGACTTAGATTTTTTTTTTATAAATCCGGCAATATCGCAATTTTTAAATCTCAATATTTACATAAATATGTCAATATACGATTAATACACATCATGGATGACAATAATAAGGATAATTATTATGTGATAAATGAAATGGATTTTTTAAAAGAAAATCTGTTTAATTACTTGTGATTAAACAAAAAACTTAAATATTTTGACAGTTTAAAAATAACCTCTAATAATTTTATGATCTCCTTTGTCTATGTTTACAAACGTAAAATGGCCGATGACGTGACATCATAATTTCAGTTTTACTAACTGTAATTATTAATAAATAATTCAAATCATCGATAACACTATTTTTTTACAACGATCATATCATTATTACAAATCAAAGAATATTTTGAAACATTATTTGTCCCTTTGTCTATTCCAATAATACTTTTTTTATAAAGTTGAAACATAAAATTTATAGTTTCCCAAAATACTGTGTTAAAACTTTGATTTTTAATCGTTAATAACTTTTTCAAATGATCGATAACATGCACGGAAATTTTCAAGGATGATAATTATTGATTTACTCTTGCCAAAAATATAAAATTTGAATTTTTATCTAATATAAGCCTCACGCAAGAACGTCCTTATAAAACATAGTAGTAAAATTTGAAATAAAAATAAAAGAAAACTAAATTTTATAATTTATCCTAAAATATAATTTTTCATACACTAAAACTATACAATATCCCATTAACTGTTTTTTTTTTCCAAATTTTTTTTACATACTTTCATTTTACCAAATTTTCCATTTTTTTGAATTCTCAATTATTCGATTCCGATTCAAAAAATCAAAATACATATTTTAAGTAAAAATAAATTAAAATTTGATAAATTTTCATATTTTAATACTCGCGCTTTCAACATTTCGATTCTTTAACTTGTAAAAAAAAATCAATAAAAGTGTCTCGGTACAAAAAGAAATTTTTAGATAATTGACTTTAAAAAAAAAAGTTGATACGAAAAAATTAAAAATAAATTCAAGAATTAGTGATGAAAATATTGGAATAAGCAACAGGTTGTTGATAAAAGAGGGTTGATTGTGTGTAAAAGCTTGCTTGTCCCTCACCGATCTTTCGTTCGCATATCGGCTTTGTCTCGATTTTATCGCAAGGTACTATCAGCACTTGTATATAATATATATATATATATATATCATATTATATATTTATACTTTACTTAAACGACTATAACATTTATATAATAATAATAATCTATCGAGAATTAATAAGTATTTAAATATTTTTACACTTAAACACACGGACTCTTTCACTTAATTAATTAACAATTTCATAAAGTCCAAAATTTCACACTACTAATTTATATTTTTGAATCCCAACGACTATTAATATTTTTTTTTTTATATATATTTATATATATTCATATAACTATCCCCATTAATTCAATCAATATTCGACACAAATCTATACACTTTCAAAATCTAAACATTTTTTTTCTTTAATTAATTAATTTTTTTAATTATTTTGCCCACTTTAATTTCTACTTTTTTGGAACCTTTTAGAATTTATTTTATTGCAAGACTTGTACTACAATATATTCTAAATACTTCCAATTTTTAATTAGATTTTTAAACTTATTAATTATTTATATTTTTTTTTTTTTTATTTTTCAACAGAGAAAAAAAATAAATATTTACAAGAGACGATTTTTTAAATAATAAGTTATTCATATAATTATTAATATTATTTTTTTAAATTTTATTTGAGTATTTATTAAATTAGTAGCGACCGGTAAATTACAACCGGAAGCAACAATTGATCGCGTGAAAGAACGAGGGCGTAGTAATTTTTTGTTTTGTGACCGACTTAAGTACAAAGATACAAAGGGAGTCTGTCGGTCTAACAAATTCTACCTTTATATTTATCATAATTTAATTATATATAAAAAAAAAAGAATTATTAATATTATTATTATCATAATTATAATAATTATTTATATATATTAAAAATCCAGTGCTATTATTATATATTTTATTGTTAGCCATCCCTTCGTTGGACCCTCCACTGACCATTAATGTTTACTGTAAATAAAAATCTTATATATTTTCTCATGAAAAAAATAATAAAGTTGATTTATTGTTATATTTGGCGAGACTCAACTATCTGATATTCATATTTATCTTATGTTTTTATTGTTGGGAATATTTGACTGTGACTGTAAGTACTATTGTTGGTAGTATCAAGTAGATATTGTACTTGTTACATTGTCGTGTATGGCTATTTATTTATAAATAGTTTATATAGTTATATAAGTTATATATATACATATAATAATGGTGATATTATTGCTGCCAGTGAAGCGACAAAATGGAGAACGTCTGATGGTGAATAAGCGTTCAAGGAAAAACGATTAAAGCGATAAACAACAATGTCTAGTTTGTAGACAAACATTATTATAACATAGAGAGTTTGATATAGAAGAAGGTGGGGTAAAATGAGACAAAAAAAAGGATGATCCTGAAGTTAGCAGACAATTAACCACTTGGATTTTTTTTTTTCAACAATTTAATTAAAAAAAAAAAAAAACTAAAAATATGCACGTGTAGAAAATTTAAAAAACTATAGGTGCAATTTTTTGGAATATTTTTTTTTTAATAATTTATCGTTTGGAAGAAAATACAAAAATTATCAGACGTTGGCTAATTTCAGTATCATAAAAAAAGAACAGTTTTTGAAGAAAAAAAAATGTAGAAAAAGGTGACCCATTTTTACATTTCACCCGGTAACATCTTATTCAAAATATATCAGGTGAAATATCTGCCATTAGTAACTAAATGTAAAAATATTAACTTACGCCATTAGACTGTAAAAAATCGGGAGTGAATTCGGAGTGATCTGAATTTTATTTAAATCCGCATTCATCCTGATTCAGTTTCAATGTTAAAATAAACCCCCTCGGAGTAAATTTTACTCTGAGGGGATGATATAAATAAATAGTCGACTGTTTCGCATTCACTCCGTACTTTCGTAACAAAGAAAATAAAATTATAAAAAATGAAAAAATTTTAAAAAATTGTTTGATGACCTGCGAACGTCACATTTTCTTCTATCCCCCGACCCCCTTGTCACAGTCGGCAACACCCCCTTCTACCCCCATAAGTGCGAACGTTTTTTATGAACCCCTATGTGATATTTCACTTGATATATTTTGACTGAGATTAAATGATGGGGACCATAGAAAAGAATGTAAGTCAGTCTAGACAATGCATGTAATTTAAAATTTTCTATAAAAAGAATTTTTTCTGTTTGTTATCTGAATTTTTTTATTGATAACTGGAAAAATTTCGGGCTAAAAAGGGCCACTATTAAAAATTTGTTATTTCATTAATTTCTTTATTGAAATCAATACATTTTTTTACAATGGCCCATTTTACCTCTGTTTATATTCTTCCCAATTCTCAATAAAATAATTCAGATACCAAATACTTAAAAAAATTTTTTAGCAAACTTTTTCAAAAAACTTTTTTGATTGAAAGTAATAAATTTTAATTGTATCATTCATTGAAAAATTCCAGTTTTCTATTGTTCAGTATAAAAAAAAATTATTTTCACTTGTCCAGAGTCAACTATTTTAAAAATTTTTTCTTGTATGAATATTTCGAACAGTGAACATGAAAAACAATGTCACTACAATATATGTGCGAAACATAATAATAAAAGAAGAAGACAAGAGTGTAGTAGTATATAGTTTTAGATTCACTTCTCTCGTAAACTAAACTTACATGAATTCATATTATATTTTTTCCTCGTACTTAAATAAAAGTGAAGGAAAAAATATGTAAATGGAGTTTGAAGAGTTGGATTTGAAATGAGAGCTTTTAAGGTAATCTTTTCGTTGGTAAGTCATAAGTGATTTTATGTATGACGATTTTTTTCAAATTTTTCATTGGCTTACTTTCGTACTTTACTTCATAGTGTTACGGACATTTTTTTTTTATTCAAATATTTTTATAGCAATAGTTGAATAAAATTTTTCTGAAAATAACCAACGACAGAGTTTACGTCAAAAGTAATTGAATTAACTGTGATAAAATAAATGAATAGAGTAATTATATAAATAATAATAATAATAATAATAAAATAAATCATCCATCCATGAATCAGGAAATGAATTACTTGACTCGGTGGTTGAGTTGTCGGTAAGTTAAGATCTTATGCTTGATTTTTCGTGGTGGTTATAAAAGTTTAAAGGGATGGTTGATGCCAGAATGACAATGCCGAAGAGGGAATAGAGACAACACCCAATTCTCTTGACAGTTACTTCACTACAGTACACCAAGAGACAAAGACAGAAAACAAGTAGAAGACAAACGTCAGCGTTGTCTTTCTCTTCCTCTGGTTCTTCATCCCTTAACAATTGTTACTGCCATCCTTCCTGCTTTCTCTCTTACTCTTTCCAACTTCCAGATCGATATCTCAACCACATTGTTCTACGATGACGATATATATATATATATATATATATATATATATATATTTTCACAGACTCTGAACTCTCGCTCAATTCTACTTTTATCCTTTCTCTCTCTCTCTCTCTCGTTTTCTCCATACTGCACATCCGTTGCACATGAAATCTCGCTTGATAATGGTGGCATTTCCTCTCTGATGCTATCCTATACTTTTTACGGCTAAAAAGTCTCAGCTATTTTTATTTTATTCACAAAAAAATTTACTATCAATAAAACAAAGAAAAAAAAATTGAGGTGAATTTTTTTCACTATTTTTTTTTTTTTGCCAATTTCTTCAATTGCGCGATCGAAAAAATATTTTATTCATAGTAATTTTAATTTAAAATTTATCATCAATTACTAAGTCAGTTATTGGGTCATCTTTCAAAGAAACTTTACCATATTTTTATGTGCACACCAAATAAGGTTATAAATTTATTTATTTTTTAATAAAATATATTAGAATTATTTTTATTTTTATTTTTTGTTATGTTAAATTTTACTTTTTTAAAATATATACACTGCAAAAAGAATGGTGTTGAAATGAAATAACACAGGTGTAGGTGGTGTTAAAATACCGGTGTTTAATCGGTGGAAAAAAAATTCTACGCATAGAAATTAGAAAAAAAAATGTGTTAAAAATGAACACAATTAACACCAGGTGGTGTTAAAATGAAATAACACCGGAATAGGCGGTGTAATTTGGCGGTGTTAAATTAATTAATATCATCTGGAGGAAATTTCAATTTGCTATATACTCATTTAAATAATTATTTGTCATACATGGAAAAAAATGATTGACAATAATTGTAGTTCAGCTTATAATTATTTATGTTATGTTTAATAACTAATGTCGTTTCAATCAGTAAAATTATTATTTTAATTTTTAAACTGCTACACAGAAAAAAATGAACTATAAAAATTGAGAATGACAAGTAATATAATGATAAAGTGATCAGTAAATGCTATCATTCGAAATAGTAATTTTTTCATTTACGATTTAAACGTGAATAATTACAGGATAAGTAGGAAAATTTATTGTCTATGCAAGAAAAATTACTATTTGAACTTTAAAAATTGTAACTGATACTTAGAAAATAGACGACACGTATTATAAAATTTACTATTTGAATGTTAAAATTCCCCATATTGACAACCGGGTTCCGAGTTATAATTTCAAAAAGTAATTTTTAGAGTTTTTTTTTTTCCGTGTATAATTAACAGTTAATCGTTGAAACATACTGCTTGACTATTTAAAATTACTACTTAAACCTTAAAAAACTACAAAACACTTGTCAAAAAAATGCATCTGTTATTAATTTCTTACGTTCTACTCAGTAATATTTACTGAGATTCAGTCTAGGCGCGCTATTGACGAGAATCTCAGTAATATTTACTAATATTTTTTTTTCCGCGTACGTAATTTATTTGAAAATTACACAATTTTACGCCTACAATTTCAATCACCAATAATTTAATTAATTACGAAAAACACTTTATAACTGTAGTGATCGAGTACATAAAAATATTTACAGTCAAATATTTTGAACACCGAAAAATTTTTTAACACCGGTAAAAAATATTTACACCGACGCCGGTGTTATTTTAACACCACTTTTGGTGTTGGAATTTAACACCAAAAATTTTAACACCACTGCCTGGACATCTGGTTTTTTTTTACAGTGCATATATAAATTTAATTAACCCATATACAAAATAGACTTCCTTAATTTATTTAATCCACAGTATCCTGAATTTTTTTTATTTATTTCTTCATATCATTTATCCATTCCTCAGAGACTTTATTATAGATTTTTCCGTACTTAATTTTTTTTACTCCGTGAATGATGACATTAAAATATTACCACATAAAAATATAATTCCTTAGTTATTTTTTAAAAATAATATCAATTATTATTTTCTGTTTTCAATACGTTGATATATTTGTCTTTTAGTTCAGTAGATGATGAATAACAAAACAATTTAGTTTAGATATCAATGTCAACGTCTGACCATTAAATGTTTTACCACTTGAACGACAAGTTTTTACAACTTCAGTTACAGTTAATATTCAGTGACTTATATTACAATAGCAATATGTAACAAATTTCATTAGACGTTACACTTTATGAACTAATATAACAGTAACTATATAAGTATATATATAAATATATGTAGGTATAATTTCATTGATTCAGTAATCTCGAAAACTAGAATCTGCATTGATACATTTGATGATGCAGCAACGCAAACTTCATCTTTCATTAAAGAACTTGTAGGATGTTTGAGAAAGTTCTGTTGAATAGAAACTCTATCACACCCAGCATCTACTGAAAGCACCAACTAATTCACATTTGACCTAAATTTCCATCCTACACATCAGTTTCTGGTGGAGCATATACATTTAGCTGGCTTTCAATTTTCACGTTTTAAGAAAACCAACAGATTTATTTTACTTCATTTCTTTATTTATCATCAATTTTTATTACTCTCGAGTAATAAAAGAAAAAATTCCTTCGAAAAAAATTCCAAAAACGTTCGATGTGTGGAACTTCGAAGCTTGAGACAGATTAGAATTTCAAGTGAAATTTTTGTTATATTGATAGCAAAAAAAAAGTTTACCTAAGATTCTATATGAGCGAATTTTGAGTGAAAAAATAATGTTTTTGAAACATATTTTTCAAAATGTATTTTTATTACATTTTAGCCTCGTTTCAAAAAAGTTCAAAAACCTATAACTTGGAACTTTTGTTGGAACAAGGGTAAAATGGAGTAAAAATAAATTTTTAAATATGATCCTGAATTATTTTTTTATTCAACAAATCAATTACAAAAAAAAAAAAAAATGCACTTGTAGCAAATTAAAAAAACTACAAGTGCAATTTTTTTAAATATTTTTTTTAAAATAATTTATCGTTTTTAAAAAAATCCGAAAATTATTGGACGTCGGCTAACTTTAGTATTATTTTGAAACGTTGTTTTTTGACTCAAAATTCGCTCATATAAAATTTTAGGTGAACCTTTTTTTTTAGTATCCAGATGACAAAAGTTCAAAAAAAGTTCAAATCTGTCTCAAATTTAGAAGCTCCACACATCGAACTTTTTTGGAATCTTTTTTGAACGACTTTTTCTTACACCAGCTCACTATCTTTCTTTTTTTCTCTCTTATATTCTGTCTTCATATTTATTATTTAAAATTTTCAGACTAGTGTATATTAAATCTGCGTCATCTTGGTTGACTTTGATCGTTATCACCATAATGATCAAGTTTCTTTATACGTCTCTTGTGGCATTTCTCTTCTTCGTGATTGAAATTTAAGCTGATACAAGTAACTTGGTAGGTATATATATATACATATATATCAGCAAACTGTCTAAAACTGGATATTGCTTTATTGCATGTGACTTACTTTGATATCATATAT